>NC_025994.2:79666568-79793879 GCF_000442705.2 Elaeis guineensis
TTTTTCCTTTATTTTTCCTTCAACTCCTTTCTCCCTCCTGTGTTTAAGATGACTACAAGGACCTGGATGTCCCTTTTGTCTATGCAGACCATGGGAGGGAGCAAGGGCTCCCCCTCTTTCCTCGAGGTGGACACCAAGATCAAATTACATGGATGACCCCATCACTTGAGGACTTCAACTACATCAAGGACTGAAATTAAAAGGAAAAGACCAGAACAAGATCTCATATTAGCCATCCAACCAAAACATAATTTAAAACTTGCATAAATCTCCCTAGATACTTAAACTAACATAAACTCTCTACAAACATAAATGGACTCCAAAGACATCAGATGTGGACTAAAATTAGTACCAACAATGCTTATGTTTCTCTTTATGTTCTATCCTCCACAAGGACTACATCACCACCATTAGAGAATAGTGCTTAAATGCAGAAGTAGGTGAAACCCAAGTATCATGAAAAAAATGGCATAACGATGCAAACATCTTAAACTAGTGTGAAAATTTTATTTTCCTTTTTATTTGATATCTAGGAAGGGAACATCTTAACCTAACTTTAGAGTCCAAAAGGGAATAGCGCCATCAAAATGTCATGTGGTCTGGGCAATGATAGGCAGCTATTCCATATCCATCTAGATGATTCTAGTCAGTAAAGCTAATTCTCAAAAGAGCAAAACAAAAAAGGCATGGGGGTCAGGGGGCATCAAAAGTAAATGTCAGTCCAGAATCCAAATATGAAGCATAGCAATCCACTACCTCATGAATCTTTCACATTTTTGTTCCTTTTGAATGGAATTGGAAAACCAACAGGAACATAGGAGATTAATAAGACTTTCCATGTTTTGCCACCTTCCATGCACTTGTAGCTATGAAGAATAGATACACATATTACTAAAATATTGCCTATCTGTTTGCAAGGAAACATGTGGAAAAGGAAAATTTTTTCTTTAAAAAAAAAGTCTTTTACTTAGGATTGGGAATAGAAGAAAATGACAAGGAATTCACAATTTTTAAAAAATTGTCCATAATGTGTACTTCCTTTGATTATCTCCAAAAAAACCCCGATTTGTTTTCAAGAAATGTTTTCTTCCCTACTTCATAAAAGCCCCACTCCATAACCTTTTAGGTTATTTCTTAGAGTGTTTTAACACTTTGTACTACTGCTATCCATGTGTTGCCTATCCACTAGAATATTTGTCCACTGCCAGTCAATTTATGCCAATCACCTTATGGTGTCAGTAAGCAAAAAATGACTCCACACCGCATATTCCTCTACATATATTTCAGTTCACCCAGAGCATTTTTCTAAATTTAAATACTTGACAATCTGTCATTGGTCTCACAAGACATCTTGTCCTTTTCGAGAAACTACATCGGTGAAGGTATTCTGACATTTCAAAAAATATCTCACCAACATTTGCTCATACAACTTCATGTTTACACTTAGAATCACTGTCCTCAATATGCTTAGAAAAAAGTACTTGATTTCTTCATTAATTTTAAAGTCCACTTCAAAGTTTTAACTAAATCTGTATCTAGTAATATAAATTGTTCATAACTGGAGATATCTCTTCCTGCTCTTATATTTTGAACCACCACTGCTTCTCCATACCTTGTGCTTTTGCATCATTTCCAGCTAATTTGGTATTCCAAGACTATCCAGCCATTCAGATAGTAAAATCAAATTACGTTTACCACCTTTTGGATTTGGAAACTATTCCAGAATCAAATGGTTTTTGTTCATCAGCCCCTTAAACCACTAGCCTAGCCTCTATCTACTCCATTAAAGAAACCTGAACAGGAGAATGAGTAATGCTTATGTACATGATGTAAACAGTAAATACTGTTCAAAAATCTTTATTACCCACTAGCCAACATCACACAAAAGTAACTTGAAACGACAATTAATAAGTCAGGGTCAGGATAAAATATAAGATTTTCCTTCTCATGTCTGTCCAAGTGCTTATAATCTTGATTACTGCTCCTAACTCTAAGAGCTCAAAATGATGATCTACAAATCATATATTAATGTAATCTTAGCTCTAATGTCATTTTATACATTGAAGATCGGAGTGCTATACTAGTCTCTGAACTCCAGTACAGGCACTTTTTATTAATACATACCTCAACCCATTCAGCAGAAAATTCACAAAAAGGTGCACGATACAACTTCACACGGCCTTCCGTAGTGCAAACAGCAAGAAAGGATCTGCAGCAATTCAAGTATACATGTGTATCACATCCATAAAAAGTGACAAGACTTACAGCTAAGTCAGATGACATGCATTAAGTGCAAGCAGAAGAAAAGTCGTGGAAGAAATCAGAAAAGAAAAATCAACAGCAAGCAGCATCACAGCTGTAATAAAACAGATCTAACTGTAGCAAAAAGGAACGGAGAGTAAAGGCAACTTCCTACCCTGAATTTGGTGCAAATCCTGGATCAGACCATGAAATGGATCGAGCACAAGGACGAAAGTCACGTGATAAACAAGTAGGCATCAAACAGGGAGTAAGAAGGTCTGCAAATATTTCCAAAAATTCATGAATCAAGGAACCTCAATCACATCACAATATCCATATACAGTAATTTATCATGATTTACAATTTGTCTACAGAATGTATAAAATACAAATAACTTGCTTGCTTTAATATTGTCATCTTACTAATGGTCAGATACACCAAAGGTAATAATAAGACTAAAAAAGTAGATTGTAATTGTTTCTCTTCTTCTAGTAGTTAAGCATATGATCACCTGAATATTGTTTAGTGATAGACTTGCAGGCATCAGTTGTAATTTGTAAACATACTACTTACTAATGATGGACATCAATGTTCCCATGCCCGATCCTCCCTACAATCAGTGTGCACTAGCACATTGACTTGCTTGGAACTTTAAAGCCTTACATGAGCAAACATGTATCTACATTCCAGAACTATCTATGCACATGCAATGTTATAACAGAAGGAATATTTTATAAAGAAGCTATATTATTGGCCAAGCATATGCATATCTACAAACCAAAAGGAAAAATCGCAAAATCTACCTTCCCTTCTCACCAGCCCTACAGGAAATGGCTTATTTGGGGGAAGTATAACTAACCCTCGAGGGCCTGCAAGCAAAGCTGGATTCTGAAAAAAATACAAAACAATAACTTGATAAATAACATTTCAATAAATTATATTTTTTCAACAAAAGGAAAATTAGATCTTCAATAATCACTAATACAACATCCTTCATATATTTGCTTACCAATATAGTTATGAGATGGCCTGAAGCAATGGCTACCAGATTTTCCTTCGACCATGCAATGGAGTTTGGATATGATGGAGAAGCAACCAATGGGGCAGCTTGACAATTTGAAGCCATAGTGCTTCAGTCCTAAGATAATAACCCAGAATGGACAAAGGAATGAATCATGGAACAAAAAATAAAAAACATGAGGGATAGTCTAGAACTTCGGTGACATATCCGATAATGTATGTCCCTTGGTCGGCTAGTAAATGCGCCCCTGTAAGTATATGCAACTCTCTTTTATTGACAAGAGATGAGTTGAAGTTCCTAAGTTTGCAGCTGGCTAAGTGAATGCAGTTATGTTCAGAAGAAAAAAAGGCTCACTTAAACAACAATTTGTTGTTTGACGTTTCTCTTGGCTCTTACCAAAAAGAATCGGGGTTGAACCCCTAAGGAAGCAGAGTGTCTTCCAGTGTTTTAACCTCCACAGAAAAAGGAGGAAAAAGGGTACCATTCAAAAAAAAAAAACAATGATGACTTTTAGGAAATCATAATTGCCCGATGAAAATTAAATAAGCTGAGAGCAAAGCATAAGCATTATAAATTGCTTTATCGGGTACAAACATCCTTATTTTGCATACTATATTTTAGTTGTACTATATATTATATGTAATATATGAGAGAAAAAATATTATAAACCACAACAGAGAATTAATTATATGAAAACAGGTCTAAAAAGTCAATCTATGGCTTTCATAGAAGAGTATATAAGATTAACAGCTTTCAAGATGGATTAGAATTAATATGCATCAAAAAACTGCCGTGCTTGAGCTCTATCTATAATGCAGAATGCCTGGAGTCCAACATGCAGCTAGACTCCAATGCTTCATGCACTCCTTTTTGTTTCCTCTTTTCTAGTTTCCCATGAGTCTGCGAAATTTAAGGACACCAAAGCATACTAACTCTGATTCCTTGAAGAGAGATACCTATGGATGAGCCAGCATATGCAATGATCCACTATAATCAAAACACAAGGATAACACATGCAGAACACTAGTATAGTAGTATAATTATAAATTTAAAAATAAAAAAAATAAAGAAGGATGGGTGATGTGCACCATCATGAAGAAAGAGATGATCACATGCCATTATGGATCCAAAAGCCAAATTGATGATTTTGCTCACGTGCGTAAAAGCATGATGTGGTGCGAATCAGATTTGGCAGGAATTTGAAAGAAATTATTGCTTGAAAAAAAGACCGAGTTTAGAAGCTTGTTTTGTTCTTCCTAATTCACCATGATCTCCAGCCACCATCATTTTCATAATAGCAAGACGCAATCAAGGTTGTTTTATTCTTCCTAATTCACCATGATCTCCAGCCACCATCATTTCCATAGTAGCAAGATGCAATCAAAGTTATTTTGTTCTTCCTAATTCACCATGATCTCCAGCCACCATCATTTCCATAGTAGCAAGATACGGCCACTATCATTTTCTTTGTAGCAAGATATAACCACCATCATTTCTATGATAGTCAAATTCTGTTATTTCCTTCCATTTACTGAATTTGTCTTATGTTCCCTCTCTTATCTATATAAAGGGAGGCGACCTATTTATTCAATTCAGATTTCAATGAATGAAAATGAGTGTTGCTGATTTCTCTTATCTAACCCATGTGTGTTAGTGACGAGTTATAAACTTTAGAACTTATCACTCACATTCTTCTTTTCTTGAGTGTGGCGTTCTACCCCTTTGTGATCTGATTATGGCGATTTTTTTATCAATCAGATTTCAAAGATTTTTTTTTTTTCTCTTTTTCTGTGCTCCAACCTTTATTCTTACCTACACAAGATAGTTATTTAGGCCTGGGCACATCAGTTTGGTATCAGAGCCTGAGGGAGTGTTTGACATCCAAATCATGTCTGGAGGAGACGAGGCCCCTGTCATTCCTAGAGGCATGAGTCTGGAACAAACTCAAATTATGGGACTCCAGCGGCGTCAAGAAGAGATGATGGAGCAACTCAATCGCCTAACACAAGCGTTTGAGCGGTTGGCAACACTTCCCCCACCACCACAGCGGCATGGCCATCCAGCACCACGACGAGTTGATCGCAATGATGAAGAGGAGTATGACGAACCTGGAGATGATGATGGTGTGGAGGAACATCCATGGCAAAGACGGCAGCAAAGGAGTTTAGGAGACAATATTAAGATGAGGATCCCATCCTTTAAAGGAACCAGCTCACCCGAAAAATATCTGGAATGGATGCAACGTGTGGAGAAGGTCTTTGAATGTCAAGACTATTCTGAGGTAAAAAAATGTAAACTTGCTACCCTTGAATTCACTGATTATGCTAATCTTTGGTGGGAGAATGTGAAAGCTCAGCGTAGGAGGGATGGAGAAGAGGAGATCCAGAACTGGAGGCTTATGAAGTGGATCATGGAGAAGCGATTTGTCCCTCAATATTATAAGCAGGAGCTGTACATCAAGTTACAAAGCTTGAGACAAGGGGGGATGTGTGTTGAGGATTATGTCAAAGAATTTGAGATGCTGATGATGAGATGCGATTTGCGAGAACCTCAAGAACAGACCATTGCAAGGTTCTTAAAAGGCTTGAATAAGAAGATTGCTGATATGGTTGAGTTGCAATCTTATGTGTTCCTTGACGATGTGATCAAACTTGCTGTTAAGGTGGAGAGACAGCGCAAGCGTGGTGCAAGTAAGCCAAGTAAAACTACCAACTCATCTTCCTTATCACCATGGTCCGTCCCTAAGACGGTGCCAAAACAAGTAGAAAAAGGTGATTCTAGCAAGCAAGTCACAGATGCGGCCAAAGAAAAAGAGGTGGAAAATTCACAACCTCCCAGACGAAGTCGAGATATCAAGTGTTTCAAGTGTCTTGGTTACGGTCATATAGCCTCTGAATGTCCAAACAAGAGGGTGATGTTCATTCGGGAGTCACAAGAAGAAATTGAAAGTGAAGATGAGGCTATTTTGGAAGAGGTAAAAGAAGATTGTGGAATTTGCAGATGAAAGAAAGCTGTTGGTTATTCGTCGTAACCTGAACCTACAAGCCAAAGTGGATGATGAGCAGCGCGAAAATATCTTCCATACCAGGTGCACCATCCATGATAAGGTATGTGGTGTTATCATTGATGGAGGTAGCTGTACCAATGTGGCTTCTACTATTTTGGTAGAAAAACTTAATTTGGTGACTATGAAGCATCCCCGTCTCTATAGATTGCAATGGCTTACTGACGATGGTGATGTGAAGATTACAAAGCAGGTTGTAGTACCTTTCTCTATTGGCAAGTCCTACAAAGATGAGGTTGTTTGTGATGTGGTTCCTATGAAAGCCATCCATCTTCTTTTGGGAAGGCCTTGGCAGTACGATCGGAGGGCTATTCATGACGGCTTCAAAAACACCTATTCATTTGCCAAGAATGGGAAGGACATAGTGTTGGCACCACTTAGCCCGCAACAGGTACAGAAAGATCAGCTTGTGATTGAAAAGGGCAAGAAAGAGAACCTATTTGCCAACAAGGGGGAAGTGAAGCGAGTTTTGACTAACCATGAAATTATTTTTGTTCTTGTAACTAAGCAGGTTTCAAGTGAAGAAGTCTCCTTTCCACCGCAAATGAAGGAGATCTTGAAGGAATTTACAGATGTGTTCCCGGAAGAATTACCAAAAAGATTGCCACCAATCAGAGGGATCGAGCATCCGATTGATCTCATTTCAGGGTTTGTCCTACCAAATAGACCAGCCTATAGATGCAATCCCGAGGAGGCCAAGGAATTGCAGCGGCAAGTTGCGGATTTTTTGGAGAAGGGTTATGTGAGGGAGTCTATGAGCCCATGTTCAGTACCAGCTCTGTTGGTATCAAAGAAGGATGAATCTATGCGGATGTGCGTGGATAGTAGGACGATAAACAAGATCGCAATAAAATATCGCTATCCAATCCCGCGACTGGACGATATGCTTGATGAGTTGCATGGAGCTAAAGTCTTCTCAAAAATAGATCTTAGGAGCGGATACCATCAGATTCGCATGAAGGAAGGTGATGAATGGAAGACCGCATTCAAGACCAAGTTCGGATTATATGAGTGGACGGTCATGCCATTTGGCTTGTCCAATGCACCTAGCACATTCATGAGATTAATGAATCATGTGCTGCGTAAGTTTATTGGTGATTTTGTGGTTGTATATTTTGATGATATTCTAATTTTTAGCAAAAATCAGGAAGAGCATATGGAGCACCTTAGGGGTGTTTTTGAGGTTCTACGACAAGAGAAGCTATATGGCAACCTCAAAAAGTGTCATTTTTGTCAGGATCGCATAGTCTTTCTTGGCTATGTTGTGTCACAACATGGAGTGGAAGTTGATGAGGAAAAGGTGAAAACGATCAAGGAGTGGCCTGTTCCTACTAATGTATCTGAAGTGAGAAGTTTTCATGGCCTAGCATCCTTTTATCGGAGTTTGTGAGAAACTTCAGCACTATTCTTACTCCTATCACTGAATGCATCAAGAAAGGAGGAGAATTCAAATGGACTGAAGCAGCCCAAAGGAGCTTCGAGTTGATCAAGGAGAAGTTGAGTTCAGCACCCATTTTAGCTCTACTCGATTTTTTCAAGACTTTTGAGGTAGAATGTGATGCCTCCGGTGTGGACATTGGAGCTGTTCTGATGCAAGAAGGGCGTCCCATAGCATATTTCAGTGAGAAGTTGAATGGTGCAAGCTTAAGTCACTCTGTCTATGACAAGGAGTTCTACGCTCTGATTCGGACTTTGGAGACTTGGCAACATTATTTATTACCAAAGGAGTTCGTCATCCATACTGATCATGAGTCTTTGAAGCACTTGAAAGAACAAAGCAAGCTGAATCGTAGACATGCCAAGTGGATGGAATTCTTGAAAACCTTTCCTTATGTGATCAAATACAAAAAAGAAAATGTCAATATCGTGGCTGATGCACTTTCCAGGAGGTATGCTTTGATTTCATTGCTTAATGCTAAACTAATGGGATTTGAGTTGATTATAGATCGATACAAGGACGATCCAAAATTTGCAAATATTTATGAAGAGTGCGAGAAAAGAGCTGTAAATGGCTATTACAGGCATGACGGATATTTATTTAAGTCAGGTCGGCTGCGCATTCCTAACAGTTCCATTCGAGAACTTTTGGTGAGAGAAGCTCGTGGTGGCGGATTGGCGGGTCATTTTGGAGAGAAGAAAATATTGGAGATGGTGAAAGAGCACTTTTATTGGCTAGCTATAATTCGTGATGTGCATCACGTCATTGAGAGGTGCGTTACCTGTAAGAAGGCGAAAGGCAAAGAGACTTCACAAGGGTTGTATATGCCGCTACCTATACCAGATCAACCATGGATAGATTTGAGTATGGATTTTGTGCTTGGGCTACCAAGAACACAAAGGGGGAAGGATTCGGTTTTGGTGGTTGTGGATCGATTCTCAAAAATGTCTCATTTCGTGCCATGCCACAGAACCGATGATGCTTTACATGTTGCAGAATTATTTTTCAAAGAGATAGTACATCTGCATAGTGTACCAAAGAGCATTGTGTCTGATCGAGATGTTAAGTTCTTGAGTTACTTTTGAAAAACCTTGTGGAAGAAGCTTGGTACTAGATTGCTCTTCAGCACGACTTGCCACCCACAAACCGATGGTCAGATCGAAGTGGTAAATCGTACCCTCTCTTCTTTGCTTCGCACTGTTGTTAACAAGAATATGAAAAATTGGGATGAGTGTTTGGCTTATGTTGAGTTTGCTTACAATCGTAGTATTCATAGCACTACTAAGCATTCTCCTTTTGAAGTGGTTTATGGGTTTAATCCTATCACCCCACTTGATTTGGCACCACTTTCAATCAGCGAAAGAGTTTGTATGGATGAGAAGAAGAAAGCTGAGTTGGTTAAGTCCATGTATAAGAGCATCAAGGAGCAGATTGAGAGGAAGAATGTGGCTTATGAGAAGGCAGCCAACAGAGGAAGAAAACAAGTTCGTTTGGCTCCAGATGATCTTGTTTGGATACATCTTCGCAAAGAACGATTTTCAAACTAAAAAAAATCTAAGCTCATGCCGCGTGCTGATGGTCCATTCCGAGTTGTTGAGAAAGTGAATGACAATGCTTACAAGATTGAATTGCCTGGTGACTACAATGTGTCCGCTACATTCAATGTTCGAGATCTTTCTCCTTACTTGGAGGATAGTTTGGATGATGAGGAAGACTTGGATTTGAGGGCAAATCCTACTCAACAAGGGGGAAATGATGTGCACCATCATGAAGAAAGAGATGATCACATGCCATATATGGATCCAAGAGCCAAATTGATGATTTTGCTCACGTGCGTAGAAGCATGATGTGGTGCGAATCAGATTTGACAAGAATTTGAAAGAAATTATTGCTTGGAAAAAGGACCGAGTTTAGAAGCTTGTTTTGTTCTTCCTAATTCACCATGATCTCCAACCACCATCATTTCTATAATAGCAAGACACAATCAAGATTGTTTTGTTCTTCCTAATTCACCATGATCTCCAACCATCATCATTTCTATAGTAGCAAGATGCAGTCAAAGTTATTTTGTTCTTCCTAATTCACCATGATCTCCAGCCACCATCATTTCCATAGTAGCAAGATATGGCCACTATCATTTCCTTTGTAGCAAGATACAGCCACCATTATTTCTATGATAGTCAAATTCTGTTATTTCCTTCCATTTACTGAATTTGTCTTATGTTCCCTCTCTTATCTATATAAAGAGAGGAAACCTATGTATTCAATTCAGATTTCAATGAATGAAAATGAGTGTTGCTGATTTCTCTTATCTAACCCCTGTGTGTTAGTGGCGAGTTATAAACCCTAGAACTTATCACTCACATTCTTCTTTTCTTGAGTGTGACGTTCTACCCCTTTGTGATCTGATTGTGGCGATTTTCTTATCAATCAGATTTCAAAGATTTCTTTTTTTTTTCTCTCTTTTTCTGTGCTCCAACATTTATTCTTACACAAGATAGTTATTTAGGCCTGGGCACATCAATGGGAGTAGCACCAAAATGCAGGCATTTGGGATGGATTGGACATGCATTGCATAGGCCAAAGGTTCCAATGCAAAGAGGGCCTTAAATTCGCATTGAAATGTAACGTGAGTCAAAGAAAATTTCAACATAATTAACAAGAAATCATTTGAAGAATCTTCACTTCAAAAGATTTGCATTTGGATAGGTGTTAACAATATAATAGGAACCAATATGCTAATAAACATTTGCATTAGTGATGTTACCATTTTAAAAGGTTGATGCTTCTATGGCTAGTTAGAAAATGTGCAACAAATTCTAAATAATTTTTAAATGGTTGTGATGCTAATAAAGGCATGTGATGGAAATGATGAAAGAGCAATAACAAGAAATGTGAAGGGTGAAAATTCAGTTCTTTAAGTTGTCGAGCACATTCTTTGTAGACTTCCTTGTGAACTTAAGAAAGCAAGAGGATGATTTCAACAACCAGATTGAGTGAACAAGCACTTGGCTCTTCATGTAGAAAGAGCTTTGCCACAAACTCATCATGATGAACTTCAAAAGAGTCACATCTCTACGAGCCCATCGATACATCTAATTAACAAATTTTAAGCACAAGCAACTCGAAAACACTAGTAATTCGCACCTCTCCGAAATATATTTCAATGATCAATGATCATATTGTCCCGAAAAAACTCCTGAAAGTTTCTACCAACTGCATTAACAGCCATGCATGTTTTGGGATATGCCCATGCAAATGACAACAAATATACAACCATAGAAAATAGTTTATACATACATGCATTTATGCAATAAATCTCTAACTTACCCAAATCCACCAACTCTCTGCATTTCCCCCCAAATTCAAAGGCTAAATTTTAATTTCTAATACTGGAACGTAACAAAGCATGCCAATAAATTAGAATGGTCCCATATTCCTCAACTTCTCATTTGCTTACAAGCAGAATTGTGTCCTCAGTATCAAGACTCTCTACAAAATATATGCTTAAATGGCTTCTAGCACCATTATTCCAATTTTAGCAGACAAGGACATGTTATTCAGTTTAATATTCCTCAGGAGGGTGCATATGAATCCCTACTTATGTGTCACACAAGCATCATATGCCTAGTCTTCATTCTAGAAAATTCCAATTTATCAGTCAGTTATCCGTATATGAAATGTGATTTTTTCATCTTTTCCCTTCTTCTCTTTTTTTTTTTTTTTTTGGCTACTTCAAGGTCTCTACAGACACCTATGATAATTGTAAGAGTTCGGCTGATGCACTAATAGCATCTATAACTACCATGCAATAGAATATGTGATCCAACAAACTCACCCTGAGATGGAGACAAGAGGCGAAAACCGCGTACTTAGAAATTGATCTTGAGCTCAACTCCAGTCTCTCAACTCTGATACTAAAGCATTTTACGCCCCACGAGATATATGAAGAAGAAGAAAACAACCTTAAAACCAAGGGAGACGCTTCGTGTTGATGATTCATAGAATCAAAAGTAGGCAAAGTCGGAATTTCTCGTCTAAAACCCAAAAACCCTAATCAAGAACCAACTTAGAAACTAAAAACTAGAAATCCAAGAAAAAAAATCGCTAACCTCCGAAACCAGAAGACCACGAACTCTTGTGGAACGGGCTCCGGACTCTGCGAACTTAGAGGGGAAAAAAAAGCGTGCTCCTGCACGAACGAGAGGAATAAACGACTCCGGCTCGCCGGGAAAGGACGTCGAAGCCCTGCAGGAGGGGAAATGTAAGTAGTGGTAACGGGTTTCGCTCCGTGTCCGATCTCGGATCCGAATCCGAATCCTAATTTAACGTGATTCCACGACTCGATCGCCGGTGTCTTGAATATTAATACCATAACCAGGAATAGATCGAAAGGCAGTAACAGCTGGATCGACGCTCCGATATGCTAGCAATAAACAACTGATCGTAGATGTATGTTGCAAGAGAAACATACAATTGAGCACACAACCAACCGTAGGTGGCACACGACGCTGTAGCTAAACACCCAGAAAAATCCCACCTTACCCCAAAATCCGAGACCTCACCCTCTCCCTGCGTCCCAAGAAACCGAACCCTAGTAAAAACCTCGAAAGGATGGGATCCTTCTGCAACTCCCGATAACACCCAGCAATAAAAAAAATAAATTTTAATCATTAAAAAAAAAAAACTAAAGAATAAAAAAAATATATTTATTTATAATAAATCACCAGCATAAGAGATGTAAACAACATTAAGAATCACCTAAAAATCAGATCTACAGATTCCAAAAAAACTACAACTCTAGAAGACGATTAGGGTTTGGAACAAAGGAGAAAAAGGAGAAGAGTTAGACAGAAATAAGTCTAAGAGATTCCACAAGGATCAGCCGACCAACCAAAATATCTGATGTCAGCAGATAGCGGATAAAATTTGGATCCATAACCCACTAAACCATTAAGAAGTAAGCAAGTGCAGTCGAGGATCAAGCCGGTAGAAGCCCATCTAGATTTTTTTTTTACTATAATCAATTTAATAGTTGAAATATAAATAGTTGTGACAGAGTGTTAAGATTTTTTCAAGCAATAATATAAAAGAATTTCTTTTCCCTTCAAAATTTCTTCTCTTTCTCCCAGATCTCATTCCCAGATCCCATCTGCTCTCTTCTAAACTCCTCTCCTCCTCTCTATTTTTCCTCAAATCATCCTCAATTTTCCTCTCAATTTACCTGAAATCCCTCCCCAACTTATAACTTTCATTCAAATCTCATTCCAAACACTTGGATCTACTCAGATCTAGACACAATTGGTAAAAAATCTTATCTTAGAGCATCTAAGTCATTACAAATTTTGGTATCAAAGCAGAAGAGCCTTGAATCTGAGGTATGGAGTCTTACTACGAATGAACTACCATTTCCTAATATTACTGCAGCAGATCAGATCGGCAGCAGACCAGATCGGCAGTAGATCAAGCTAGCAGTTGAGCAGTTCATCATCAGATAAATAATTAATTTTTAAAATTTCATACCTAGTAGATAGTAGTGGTCTAGTTCTAAACATTATCAGCATTAATCTAATTTGTATCAAGATCTGGGAGTGATCATTGTTCCAAAAGATTAAGAACGGCAATTAGGCCGCAAGGTCATCATCGGCCATCTTGGTTGAAGTTTTTCTATAGTCAGGAGTAAAAAAAAATGGTATATAACTGGTGTTGTATAATCTTACTCAAAACCGATTTTAAAGCATTCAAAATAGGGGTGAAACATAGAAATAAATATAAAAACTACAGTAAATTATAAACAGTATACGAGAATATGGCAGAAGAAATTAGATTGAAGGAAATAAATGAAAATATTAGAATTTTAAAAGAAAAAATGCAGAAACTTACCACTGAATGTCATAACCAGCTGGAAGATAGGTTACAGCAGGTTACAGGAGATTATAATTCTAAAATTGGAATCCTGGCAAGACAACTGGATGAAATGCAACAGGAGGAAAAACAGAGATATGAAGCACTACAGATTGAAGCAACTAAAAGGCATAAGATTATGATGCAAGAACAAAATCGTAGACATGAGCAGTTACTGAAACTATTGAGTCCTCAGCCATCAGTATCCCAGTCTACTGATCAGTTTCCTACACACAACACTCTCATCACCATCGAAAAAGGAAAAACAAATGTATTTGAATATCCTGGCACCAGTACCTCTGTAGTATTTATTGGAAGTAAGGGTAAGGGGTTGTTACCTACTCCACCAAGACCGATCGAAAGCATAAAGAAAAATCAAAACAGAACAAACTTTCATGTATCATTTCTAAAGCTAGACTTCCCCACCTTTAATAGAGAGGAACCCAGAGAATGGAGCAGAAAATATGAATAAGATTTCAGAATTTACCACATATCTGTTATCCATTAGGTGGAGATAGCCACAATGCATTTCATAGGGAAGGCACATAGATGGAAAGAAAGGTACTTCATTGATAAACATAATGTAAATTGGGAAGCATTGATAGAGGATGTATGCAGGAGATTTGATGGTAATAACATGAAGCAGCTAGTCAGAGAGTTTAATAAACTTATGCAAACAGGAACTGTAGAGAAGTATCAAGAGAGATTTGAAGATTTAAAAGTTAGAATGTTGTACCACAATCCAAATCTTACTGAATAATATTTTATAGAAAGTTATATCAGTAGATTAAAAGAAAAATTGGTACCATTTATTAATTTAACTCATCCTACCACAATGAAAAAAGTATATTAACAGGCTAAATTATATGAATAAGCATTGGCAGTAATGTGGAGGAAGAGTAAAATAACTAATAAAATAATTTACTCACAACTTGTTGGGCATCATGCTCCCAGATTTGCTGTCTAAGGAAAAGTCCACAAGCCCCAGAGTACTAGAATCGCAAACTTACCTCAAGGAGCTGGAAGTCAGTAATGGGAACAAAGGAAGGCAGCAGGCCTATGCTATAGATGTAGGGAAAGCATCTTATTGACTACCAATGTACTCAGTAATCCACCCACTCTATCAATACCACAGTAGAAGCAGATAAAATAATTGATGAGCAACTTCTACATGAGGAACAGGGACGGATTTATGTATATCCAAGGGGTGTCCAGGGACACCCCTTGATTTTAAAAAAATACATATATATAATCTATATATGCATATATTTTTATATATGGACATCTCTTTTTTAATATAAGGATACCCCTAGTTCTCACTTCCCAGGTTTGAAACCCACTAGACCAGTGGGCCACCAACGGGTCCACCAACCAAAGCTAACCTCTTTTTTTTTAACCCAAACACCTAATTCATGAATATATGGGAGTGGGACACCATTAAAAAAGGACACCCCTAGTTAGCTGAGGAATCAGGTTTGAAACCCATAGGCTGACAACGAACAACCTCAGGCCTCTCCAACCTTTTTTTCCACCAACCAAAGTTGGCTTTTTTTTCTTAACCCAAGCACCTAATTAATGAATGAACCCTCCATCTCCCTCTCTCTCTCTCGCGAGCAAGCGATGAATAGACAAGCGCGGTCGCCGACCATTTTTTTAAAAAAAACCCTATGTGCCTACCGCCTAATTAATGAATCAAGTCTCAACTCTCAACCTTCCCACTTCCTCTCTCTCACCGTCTCACGAACGACGAACAGAAGCAGACGCAGCTCGACAGCTATCGCCTCCATCCTCTGGCCTTTTTCGCTCTCTTGTATACTCGTTGCAGTCCGATAAGCAGATTATTTTACTATTTTATATCAATCAGAATCAGGTACTTTCTCGATCATATTAATGTTATCTAATATTTATTTATCTATTTGCTAAAATTTTAATAGATTATATAAAATTTTCTATGAAGAATCTGATTTTGGGGTTTAGTTGATTAATTAATTGATATTTAATTGAATAGTTAATTAGTATTTATTTGAACAGTTAAATTATGGAGAGATACTTCAAAAGAAAATTTTCATTATCATAAAGCTCATCTCAATGTCAAGATGGAGCAAGTGAAAGTAGCTCTAATTCTAGTCCTCAAACATATTCCGATTTGAAAATCTTTCTGCTGATTTAGCGGAGAGAAAAAGAATTTTTGATTATCATCCTAATAAGCGAGATGAAGTTAGGAGATACCTACAAAAAGGTCCTTGTCAACCTCAAAATCATGCTTTTCCACAAAAATCAATTAGAGAAAAATTATGTAGATTTAATCCAGATTGGTTTGATCAATATTCAAACTGGTTGGAATATAGTATTAAAAAAGATGCAACTTTTTATTTATGTTGCTACTTATTTAAACCTGAAGGAAAAAAGATGGGGCACACATTTTTGTTTTGGATGGATTTTCATATTGGAATAAAAAAGATAGATTAAATCTTCATATTGGTTCATATAATAGTTCTCATAATCAAGTCATTAAAAATATGAAGATTTAATGAAAGAGCAGCAATCCATCCAAGTGGCTATTTATAAACAATCAAAGCAAGTTAAGAATGAATATCAGTTTAGATTGTATGTTTCAACTGCGTATGCAAGAATTTTGTTATATCAAGGAATGCCTTTTCATGGTGATGATGAATCAGAACATTCAAATAATAGAAAAAATTTTTTTGAACTTGTAAAACTTGCTACCAAATTGAAGATGGATATAGGTGCTGTTGTATTGAAAAATGTCCTAGATAATCAACAAATGGTAGCCCCTAGTATCCAAAAAGTCCTTGCAAATGCAGCTGCAAAAGAGACAATTAATTTGATCATTGAGGATCTTGGAGATAATTTATTTAGGATATTGATTGATGAATCTAGTGATATATCTGGAAGAAAATAAATGGCAGTTGTGATACGTTATGTTGATAAAATAAAAATTATCAAGAAACATTTTATTGGCATTATACATGTTGCTAATACTTGTGCTACGTCCTTAAAGGCAGCAATTGATTCTGTACTCTTGGAGTATGGATTGAGTGTATTTAGAATATAGGGATAAGGTTATGATGGAGCCTATAATATGTAAGATGAATTCAATGATCTTAAATCTCTGATATTGAGAGACAATGAATCAGCATATTATGTGCATTATTTTACTCATCAGCTTCAACTGACAATTATAGCTACCGCAAAGAAGCATATTGATATTATTTGGTTTTTTGACTTGGTCTCTCATGTAACTAATGTAATTGGAACTTCTTGTAAGAGGAAAGATGTACTTTATATAGGAGGCATGCCATGAGAATTGCAGAGGCAATAAGCAATGGTGAAATTGAAACTAGGACGAGGTTGAATTAAGAACTTTCTCTTAGAAGAGCAAGTGATACACAATGGGGATGCCATTATAAATTACTTTTGAGCTTGATTGAGTTATTTTCAGATGTGATTGATGTTCTCGAGTTCATCTTTCTTGATTTTCATAATTCAATGTATCAAAAAGAAGCATGATCTCTTATGAGATCATTATGCTCATTTGATTTTATTTTTATTTTATATTTAATATTTGATATTTTGGGGATAACAGATAAGTTATCAAAAGCTTTGCAAAGAGAAGATCTAGATATTATCAATGTAATGGAACTTGTGAATGTATCTAAGCAAAGATTACAGAAGATGTGAGATGATAAATGGGACATTCTCTTGGAAAAAGTCTACCAGTTTTGTTATCATCATGATCTTGATATTCCTGATATGGATGGTGTTTGCCTACAAGAAGGAAGATCAAAGCATAAAGCTCCACATGTTACTAACATGCATCACTATCGTGTAGATGTGTTTTATGCAGTGATAGATATATAACTTTGTGAGCTAAATAATCATTTTAATGAGGTACACACTAAGTTACTTCGTTACGTGGCATGCTTAAGTCCCAAGAATTCATTCAGAACTTTTGATTCCAGAAAATTGATGAAGATGGCAGAATTTTATCCTAATGAATTTTCTAATATTGATATTAGAGCACTTGAGTATCAACTTAAAAATTATATTTTTGATGTGCAATCACATGAAGTATTTGTTGATCTTCAGAGGTTTGATGATCTTTCAAGAAAGTTAGTGGAGACAGAAAAGTATTTTGTTTATCCTTTGATATATATGCTTTTGAAGCTTATTTTAATTTTATCAATTGCAACTGCTAGTGTGGAAAGAGCTTTTTCTGCAATGAATTATGTCAAAAGTAGATTAGAAAATTGAATGTGTGATCAATTTCTGAATGATTGTCTAGTGACATACATAGAAAAAGATGTATTTGAAAATATCATGGATGAAACTATTATGTATCGTTTTCAAAATATGAGAACTCGTAGAGAAAATTGTATTGAATGCATATTATTTTAATACTTATTTTGATGTAATTATAAGATGACTGCTTTGAATAAATTTTATTTTATTAATAATTTTTACTTAATTATAAAAATATACTATTGTCTTGTATACTTCATTATTTTTAATATTTTATGAAATAAATACTTATCAAAGGGACACCCCTTTGAAAATTTTCTAGATCCATCCCTGATGAGGAAGAGGAAGAAGAGAAAACTATGTTGGAAGATGAAAAAGAGAATGATATGAAAATTACCGTTCATGCTTTAGTTAAATAGAATCAGCATGAAACCATCAAAATACAAGGAGAAGCAAATAAAAAGATAGTTGTCATCCTAATTGACACGGGCGGCACCTATAGTTTCATTAATTTTCAGATAGCTAAAGAGGTGAAGACTAATCTAATCCCTGCAACCCCTCTTCTTGTGATTGTGGCTAATGGACATAAGGTTCTTAGCAAATTAAAGTGTGTCAACTTTCAATAGACCATGCAAGGAGATTTATATCAGGCTGAATTAAGAGTAATCAGATTGGATGGGTCTAGCATCATCTTGGAAATAGATTAGTTGAGAGTTTATGAGAAAGTGACTTTTGATTATCAAAATAATTCTGTGATTTTTACTAAAAATGAAAGACAGATGACACTCAAAGGCATAACTGAAGGGTCAAAACTGAAGTATACCAAGGTCAAACTTCAAATGATCACAGCTATACAATGGTACAAAACTGGACTGCAGAATAATTGTTGTGCTATTGGACGCATGATGAATAATGAGAAAAGTAAAGAAGAAGCAGAAATACCTATTACAGTAAAAGAGGTCCAGAAACAATACTAGGATGTATTCCAAAAATCTAAAGGACTACCGCTCAGCAGATCACAGGACCATAAAATATCCCTATTGCCTGATACTATCCCTGTTAATATTAAACCCTACAGGTATAACTTTGAACAAAAGGATGAATAGAAAGACAGATACAAAAGATGTTAAAATCATCACTCATCCAGTCCAGTACCAGTCTCTATGTTTCTCCAGTTCTCCTAGTTAAGAAGAAGGACAATAGTTGAAGGTTCTGTGTGGACTACAGACAATTGAACAAGGCTACAATGAAGGATAAGTATCCCATTCTCCTAATTGATGACCTTTTGGATGAATTAGAAGGGTCACAGTATTATTCCAAGAGAGACTTGAGATCTGGTTACCATCAAGTAAGGATGAATTCAAAAGATATGCATAAAATTACCGTTAGGACTCATATGAGACACTATGAGTTCTTGATTATGCTTGTTGGGCTAACCAATGCACCTGCAACATTCCAAGCCATCATGAATGAGATTTTTTTTTCTTACCTCAAAAAATTTATATTAGTTTTCTTTAATAATATTTTTGTGTGCAGCAAAATATTGGAGGAGCATGTGGAACACCTCAAAGAAGTCCTGAACCTATTGAGGAAGAACCAATTGTTTGCTAAAAGATCTAAGTACTTCTTCGGACAGCAGCAAGTAAAGTGCCTTGGGCATATAATTACAAGAGAAGGAGTGGCCATTGATCCTGACAAGGTGGCAGCAATGAGAAGATGACTTACACCAACTATACTCAAGAAATTGAGAAGATTTTTGGGTCTCATAGGATACTACAGGAGGTTCATAAAAGGGCATAGAACCATCAGTAAACTCTTAACTGAACTCTTTGAGAAAGATAACTTCCATTAGAATGAGGAAGCTCAAGAAATCTTTGAGAAATTGAAGAAAGTAATGACAACTACCCTAATCTTGGCCATGTCCAACTATACCTTATCATTCACACTAGAAGTAGACGCTAGTGGATATGGAATTAGAGCAGTGCTCACCCAGCAAGGGAGATCCATAGCTTACCTTAGCAAAGGGTTGAGTGAAAGGCACAGAGGGCTATCCACCTATGAAAAAGAGTTTTTAGCCATACTGATGGCAGTCTCTAAATGGAAGCATTACATTAGCCCCAAATCTTTCATCATTAAAACTGATTACCAAAGCCTGAAATATCTATTTGAACAAAAGATCACTACAGCCATTCAACAGAAAGGGATGCTGAAGTTGCTAGGGTTGGATTATTCTATACAGTATAAGAAAGGAAAAAAAAATTTGGTAGCAGATGTCTTATCCAAATTGGGATTAGAGGAAGAAAGCATAAAGGCTATCATTACAGTAATATCCATTTGGAGCAATGAGATAGCAGATAGCTATGAAAGAGATTAGCAAACCCAATGTATTATAGCAGAGATACTTATCCAACTCGAATCCCAACCCAATTATTCTTATAATTAAGGAGTACTCAAATTCAAAGGAAGAATTTATATTGGAAGCACAGGAGGATTAAGACATAAATTATTAGAAATTATGCATGTATCATTATTAGGAGGACATTCTGGAATGAGTCACACATATAGAAGAATTAAGCAGCTATTCTATCGGCCTGGAATGAAAAGAGAAGTAGAAAAAAAGATGAAAGAATGTGAAGTCTGTATCAAAAATAAAACTGATGGAACTTCTTATGCCAGTTTGCTACAACCTCTAAAAATCCCAACTCAAGCCTGGCAAGAGATCGGTATGGATTTTATAAAGGTCTTACCCAAGTCTGAAGAGAAAGATACCATACTGGTGGTGGTGGATAGGCTCACCAAATATGCTCATTTCATTCCCCTGAAACATCCTTACTCATCCTAGGAGGTAGCAAGAGCTTTCCTTAACTCTGCGTATAAATTACATAGAATGCCTTAGGGTATAGTATCTGACAAGGACAAGATGTTTACTAATCAAGTGTGACAAGATCTGTTCAAGTTGATGGGGGTCAAATTACAGTTAAGTACTACATACTATCCACAAACTGATGGACAAATTGAAAGGATAAACAAATGTCTGAAGACATACTTACATTGTTTATATTTCTAGAACCCCCGTAAATGACACAAATAGCTATCCCTGACTGAGTGGTGGTACAACACCAACCACCACTCCTCCTTAGGGATGACTCCATATCAAGCACTATACGATCATTCTCTACCTTTGTACCCAGTGGTTAATCTCGGAGTAGATGTGCACACCACAGTAGCAGACTGGAATAGAGAAAGGGACAACATGATTCGAATACTAAGGGACAGACTCAGAGAAGCTCAAAACCATATGAAGCAAAATGCAGATAAGAAAAAGATGGATAAGGAATATAGAGAAGGAGAGATGGTATACCTCAAGCTCCAACCATATAAGCAGAATACAGTAGCAGTCTCCAAAAATCTCAAGCTCATCTCATGGTATTATGGCCCTTTTAAGATATTGAAAAGAATTGGCCTGATGGCTTACAGGTTGCAACTGCCGGAAGGATCTCAGATACATCCGATATTCCATGTATCCCTGCTCAAAAGAGGCATTAGTAACCCACGACAAGCTTCACCTATAATGCCACTTACTGGAGAAGAAGGGCAACTTTTAGCCCTATCAGAGAAGATATTAGATTGCAGGATGGTACTGTAAGGAAACAAGATTGTCAAGGCAGCCACACAGGTGTTAGTCAAATAGAGCAACTTTAGTGAGGAAGAAGCCATCTGGGAGGACTATAGAGCCCTCATGAACCAATTTTCTGACTTTGATCCTGGAGGACAAGGATCTCTTGGAATAGAAGAGGATGCAACACCCTTTGCAATAAAAGATTAAGCTTTAGAAATAGAAAGGAGGAAATAGCCAAAGAATAAAGAGAAAAAAGCACTTATCTGTAATGAATCACCAGCATGAGGGATGTGAAGAGCATCACAAATCATCTGGAGATCAGATCTACGGATTCCAACAAAGAAACTACAACCCTAGATGACGGTTAGGGTTTGGAATAGAGGAGAAGAAGGAGAAGAGTCGGACAGAAGGGAGTCTAGGGGATTACACGAAATGGCCGACCAACCAACCAACCAAAATATCTGATGTCAGTAGATAGCGGATAAAATTCGGATCCGTAACCTACTAAACTATTAAGAATAAGCAAGTGCAGCCCAAGCCCAAGCTGACAGAAGTACATCCAGACCTTTTTTTACTGTTATCAACTTAACAGTTGAAATATAAATAGTTGTAACAGGGTGTTAAGATTTTCAAGCAATGATATGAAGAAATTCATTTTTCCCCCAAAATTTTTCTTCTTCTCCCAGATCTCACTTTCGAATCCTATCTGCTCTCTTCTCCTTTCTATTTTTCTTCAGATCATCCTCAATTTTTCTCCCAATTTATTTAAACATTTCTCAACTTATAATTTTCATTCAAATCTCATTCCAAATATCTGAATCTGCTCAGATCTGAACATAATTGGTAAGAAATCTAACATCCACATCGTTACAGTCCCCCACCGAAATAAGCATCAAACCCAATAAATTAGTAAATCCACGACATCTCGCGGGTTAAGATCCTGCGTCTAGCGTATAAATCATGAAAACCAACATACGAACAAAAAAGAGGCCAAGATTCAAGATTCCACTACCTGCTTGGATGCTCGTCTCGTCTGATGAGATCGGGATGCTCGTTTGGTCGGTTGGGGTGCCGTCACATCGGTCAGGAAAGGCGCTTGTCAACGATAACCGGTCGCTGCTTCGGAGGGAAGGGGTCTGGAAGTGGGAAGTGGGAAGTGGGATTGGAGGGAATTGGGAAAACAGTGAAATGCGGATCGGGTTTAACTTTGATCAGGGACCTTGTATATGTGTTTATGTATAATACGGATATCCGAATCCGAGTCCAGAAAAAATTCAAGAGATCGTGGCCGTATCCAAATCCGTATTCGGATGCACTCGGACAAAAAAAAAAAAATTCGAATCCGGTCCGAATCGGATGCGGACACGGATTCGATCGGATTATATCCCACCGGTGGGTCTTCGTTCTCAACTCGACCACGGAACCCGCGAACACCTAGGATTAGGGTTTCAGAGAATTACTCCTCCTGATGTCCACCTAGAGTTTTGATCTCCGGCGTTCTCTGATTTCTAGTGTTTGCGTACTCGGACCTTGGACACGAAGGTTTCTCGTGATGCGCTTCCACGAAGAGCCGCGGAGATGAGAGGGCTGGAGCACATCTCGGCATCCCCCTCGCGGTCTCGCCGGACGGGCCATCTTCCGCGACGGAGGGGGGAACGGGCCAGTGTTTTCGTCGTGGGTCTCGGAATGTCACGGGATCTGGTACAACCTCGCCCTGATCGTTCCGTCGGCCCTCTTCGTTGCGTACTTGGCTTTCCGGGCGCGGAAGAGCTTCGCGAAGCTCACCTATGGCCGGTCTTACATTATGATCGCGTACTACGCCCTCCTCTGGCTCGTTAGCATTCTTAATCTCTTGTGGTGCGCTCTCCAGGTACACCAATATTTTCCCGACTAACTAAAGCTGCCAGGGTACTTTTGGGTGTTCTTTTTCCTCTTTGGTTCAGTTTTTGTGATAGTTTTAAGAGGTCAACTGAGCACAATTGACAATTCTTTCAAAACTTTGTAGATTCTGATTTTTTTTTCCTGCCATATGATGCATCATGTAATTTAAAAGCATGATATTTGGAGTAAATATTTGCAAGATAACATTGTTTAACCTGAATCAAACTAATGTCATGGTTTCTTTCAAAGGAATGGATTAAAATGATTAGACTGTCGTCTATTTAGCCCTTTCTGGGTCAGGTCTTTTGGCTGAAGGAGATGGAATATGTTGAAAGAATTAAGTTTCGGTAAGTTTTGTTGGTGATGAGTGACAATACACATGCACAGAATGCTAGGTCTAATTGAGAAGGATCAAAGAGGTATTTTAAAAAATTATCTAACGAGTAAAGTGGTGGCTTTATTTGTTTAGACTGGAATCACAACTATAGTTCGGCAAATAAACCATACAATGCAATTCAAGCGATACCCTGTCATCCATGCAACTTATAATGGTTGTCATTTTCAGATTAAAAATTAATGTGTCATGTATTTTGCCTATCCCAGCCTATAGCCAACACAATATGCACACCATGGCATACTGTGTTATTACTAGGCATCCACGAGAAGGGAAAATTTGAAAGCCTATGATTTCAAACAAAAAATTATCAAAATTTATGTTGTAACATGCTATGATATACTACTTTGGTTTGATAGTTTTTAAAATCAATGACAATTTTTCCTGCAGACTCCGTCTAATCATTGAAAAGAAATATGCTCTGAAGCTAGCCCTCAATAGAGGCAAAGTACAATCACTAACTTGAACGTTTTTTTTCATTACTTCTTTTGGCAGGAAGGGGCCTCTTTATAGTTTATTATTTATAAAAAGCACTTGCTGCTTTGTATAATCACATGCAATAACTCCCTCATGGTTACCCTAATTTCATACAGATCACCTTTAGGTTGTGTTTGGTGCATCGCCAGGCAATCTTGGAAGGTAATGTGGATTGCCTTCAAGATAGATTGCCACCATTAAATTGCCAGTAATGTTGATTACTGTAATTGATATACGCAGGTAACGTTGTTATAAAATTACTGAAAATCTTGATTGACATGTGTGGTATGACAATCAGATTATTGATAATATGAAATCAAATTTTCAAAATATCCCTAAGTTAAATTACTGTGTGTTTGGTACAAATAAAGACCATCGGACGATTCGCTAGAAAGATGGGTTTGAAGTCAGTTGTCATGAAAGTGAAGGATCTACTTATTTCAGGAAAAAGAATAAAGTGATCTTGAGTTGGAGAGAAGGTTTTCGAGGTGAAGGAGTAGGAGATCAATTTTCAATTATGTACATCCACGATGTGACCCAACTTCCACATAATGGATGCCGACTCCCTAAAAAACGTCGTGCTCAAATAGTTCCAACCATTTTTGAGTCTCCATTTTCACTTGACAAGAAACAATTTTGAAAAAAATCTGACTCGGAAGGGAGGCTAGACTAATTGATTGAGTGAGACTCCAATCCAACGGTGATGTATACATGAAAGTAAATCTCACACCTTGAATATGGCCAAAGCTCTGGCCTGATGCTCTCCCTTGGAGGTCAGCCCTGCCATCGGCCACCGCCCGCCAATCAGATTCGACTGCAGACCAGTCTCGCACTTGCCATGGGCAATAAGGAGTACCTCCATGGCCCGGTGTATGGGGCCTCTAGACGAGATCGCAGACATAGGTAAAGGCCGAGGGAAGAAAGACGTTATAGGGGTCCCAAACCCGAATGGAGGAGCCAAGGAGGCACAGGGTGCCGCCGACGGAGAGCTGGGGGAGGGTGGAGAGGTAGCGGCGTGGCATGGGAGGGCATCGGGCTTTTGCTCAAGGATCTTCTCCTTGAAGGTGTTCGAGTTCAACTTGTCATCGCCGTCATCACCATCTCCACGGTCGTGGGAGGAATGGGAGGAGTAGGAGGAGTCCATTGAGATGGGAGGAGGGTCCCAGACCCGGACGGAGGAGCCAAGGAGGTGCAGGATGTAGGCGATGGAGAATTGAGAGGAGAGCAAAGAGGCAGCGATGCGGCATTGGAGGACCTTGTTCTCTTGCTCAAGACTTTCTCTTTGGAGGTCTTGGAGTTCGCGAGGAGCCCGCATTCCTCTTCGTCGTCGTCGTCGTCTTCGTGACTATGGGAGGAATGGGAGGAGCCCATTGGGATTGGGGGAGAGGGAGGCGGCGACAGGGCTAGCCTCCGGCAATGGCACCACCGCGGTTGGAGAGATAGATTTGTGTGATTTTTTTGAGGGATAATTTTGTTTAAATTTTTTTTTGCAACATTGTTAAAGAAGTGTTTATCTGGATAGCCACCCCTCCTCAAGACTATCTAGATTATCTCCTCATAGGCAATGTAGATGATTGCCGAGGCAATCTAGATTGCCACCCAAAAAACATACCAAACACAGTAATCTGGTGGGCCCACTTTAAATTGCCAGCAATCTAGATAGATTACTAACTACCAAATGCAGCCTTAAGATGTCCATCGAATGTATACAAAAGGGATTACTAGGGAACATGATAATTGCTTTTGTACCATCAGTGATAGGGTTACCTCATGCTTTGTTTCAACTTTTGCTGGTCACCGTTGCTTTTTCCCATAGCATGTATGTAAATGGTTAACAGTCTCTAGCGAGGGTACACTATCTATTCTTCTAAATATTAAAATCCTCGCATGCATGCAAGCATGAAAGAAGGAATCATTTGCTATTCATAGATCGAGATTGGCTAATATGTGCCAATAATTTGGAATCATCGTGGTATTTGGGCTCTGTCTTGTAGAATACTACCTAACTTGAAAATAGAGCTTTAAGGGAAAAAGATATGAGAGTTTTGAGTAAGGATGCAAATCCTGTGGGATGGGGCCCTCCCGGTTATTCCATGGAATGGGGCATACCAAATCTTGACTATGGGGATGGTGGCTGTCTCATCCCGATACTCAAGACAATGCGCTATGCCAACACTCCCACCTCTCTAGAACTTAGATCCTTGGCTATGAGTTGCCTTCTTAAATTAAGATTCACCTTGTTTATGAATTGCCTTCACAAATTAAGATTCTGTATGTTGTTTTTATAGTCCGGTAAATTAAGTCTATGGATTTAGTTAGGACTTTCATGGATATAGTGATTACCATACTGCGCAATAGAGGACCACTCTGGTGATGTTTCTGTTCAGCATTAGCTACAATAATATGTGGGTACATTGGCTTGACATGTAAAAGTCTTCCAAGGTATTAGGGTTGTATAGGACGGCATTTTTTTGATGCAACAAGAATTAATTTTTAGAAGGAAAATAAAGCAATATCATTATAAGTTTTCTTGATTATACTTTGATTGCTGCTTTGTTATGAACTCTGTTACTTCAAATCTTTGTGGAAAAAAAATATTTTATTAACTATATATTCAAGTCAATTTCATATATGCTGCCTGGAAACTCTATTTTGAAAATAATCTTTGTTGACACTTTTGGACACTTGGATAGGGCACAAACAACAAAACATGGTTGGACGCTCCAATTTGAAGTGACTCGTTGATGTCAGCAAAAAGTGTCCGGCACTTGGCAGTTGGCATTTTTTTGGAATGTCATGCAGGGCTTTTAATTTTTAGTGCTAAGTGAAGTGCCTTGAGGTTTTGTGGACACTTCAAGCTAAGTGTCTTTGTATTTTATGAGCACTTCAAGTGATATTGCGATGTTTTAAACATAATTGTATCATGATTAGTCATCAATTTAAGTATCTGAACATATTGTAAGTAACTTTAGATGAACCTAAGAAATAATTAGACAACTTGCAAACTCATGGCTGTTCTATTAATTTACTTGTCAGATAGCATCTATAACTCTATGTTTCACTTGTTTCTTTAATAAGCAATACACAAATATATATGTGTTTGTGTGTGATACACACATTTGCCATGTTGCCATGCCTTCATTTGTGGAGGATGCTGTGTTCAACACTTGAGGATGCTCTGTCATGCTTGGACACTTGGCGGTTGGCACCCATGCCAAGCGTTGAGGTCACACTGACCCTATTGCTTACAAACATAAAGTGTTCCTTTTTTGACCCAAGTGTAAATTTAATCCTAGTTTGTTAGCATTATTTGATACCGATCACTGGTTTGATTTATCTTTCACATTGGATTTCTGAATAATTTATCCACTTTTAACTTTATTCCATATTACTTATCTAGTTATCTTACTATCTGATGATCATATTTCATTGGGAACACAGGCATGGCAATGCACTCCAGAAAAGGAATTCTCATGGAATATGTTGTCATTGTTTACAAAATCAGGGATGTTGTTCTTGGAAGTTAGTTTGGTGGCCTTTTTACTTCAAGGAAATCATGCAAGTGGGCTGGAAGCTTTAGCACGGACATTTGTTATCTCAGGTGTCATAGTTGCTGCAGATATACTACTCAAGGTAAGTATTGCTGCATTAAGTCTGTGTAGTTCTTATTTGTTAAAAATTTTATATAATCCTTCAACATGCTTTCTTGTTTTCTTTCATAGGTTAGGTAGACATCATCACTGATAAAACATACACTTACAATGACTCTAGCTTCATGATTCCATAGTCTAGCTTTCAATCGAAGATAGGACCAATTAACACTATTCCATTAAAGTGAGTAGACTCCAAAAAAGTCGATGTCCCATTCACAAAAAAAAAAAAAAAAAAAAATTGATGAACTTAATATATGAGTTCAATGCAATAGTTCTACGCCCACTATAACTTCAAAACATCATAACTTAAAATGCATGAAATAGTAAACAGAACAGTATAACTATATTATTCATTAGCTTGCATCGGCTTGGGCATGACATGCATGCTTGCAGTAGATTGATGGATTTTTTCCATATGCATTTGCCAACTGCTGTTTCTGGTCTTTATGGCCATTCCAGAACCAAATTGACATGTTTGAATGTGTGCATCAGCTGAGACAGAAATTTACTGCTAAATCTTGATTACTTCTTCCAATGGCCGTTGATTATGTTTACCAAGCATGTATTGAATACAGTTCTGAACTTTTTCTTCGTTCTTCAGGCTATCTATGCATTTGGCTATGGAATTCCGCTCTTCATCGATCACAGTGAATCAGCCAATCGTGTGAAATGGGGTTTGTGGATTGTACACAAGCTGTTGCTTACTGCAGTTTATGGCATAATTTTGTTCATGCACCATTCAAAGTGGAGAGAGAGGTTGCCAGGTACCCTTATCTCCTCCATTTGTCTTTCTAAGCCATCCTCTCTCTGCTGGGATATCCAATAATTTCTTCTCTTTTAACTCTCTACAGCAAGACCAGCATTTTATAACTACATTTGTGCAATGTTCTCGTTAAATCTGTTATCGCTGTTTGCCTGCGTGCTTTTGGGAAACGGAGCTGGATTTGGGTTCTGGTATATTTTATTTGCCTTTTCAAAACACAAGGTATCATATTCAAAATAATTTCTGCAAACATTTAATACTGTTTCTACTGTACAGGTTGTTCAATATAGCAACTATATGCTACCACTCTCTTTACCTTCCACTTCTGTATGTAACATTCCTAGCAGATTTTTTCCAGGTCAGCTTCCATTTCTCCTTTATTTGTTATAAAATTCATATATTTAAGATATTTTAAGAATTACCATGATTGATGCGATGTCCTTGCTTTATTTTCTCTTTCCTGGTTGGTTACAGGAGGAAGATTTGCGTTTGGAGAATGTGTACTACTCTGAGATGAAAGATGCTGGTTTTTTTGATGCTGATTGGGATTAATACTTAACAGGGTAAGCTATACGATCTTATAAAATGTTACTATAAAGCTGTCTAAGGTGATTGGTCGCTTACCATACCTTTGTAAATAAGCACAATGCTGGATCCTCTCGAATGTTTTTTTGTAAAAAAAAAAATGTACGAATCAATTGACTGTATGATTCTCACATCTCAAATTTATTGCATCAGAAATGTTGATAGTGATGTATTCTTAACAGTGAGCTATTTAGTTCTTGGGTCCAAGATGTTCTTCAAGATATTAGGCTGCACTTACAACTGGAAAGAAGTTTGTGTTGGGTAATAGGTAAAAAGAATTTTGACAGTAGCTTATTTTTTCATGGCATTTGGGCAAATAAACCACTAAAGTTACTTGTGAATATGAGGATACCTGAGTGAATAGTATTGCAAAACAGATGAATAATATCATAGGAGCATGACTCTGTAAATCAAGTCAAATAAATCAAAATAATCTCTAGCCAGTTTAGAAGCATAGCTTACCGCTTTACGAGCTCTGTCGTCTATTGTACAGGGTTGCAACAACGAGGTCCCACATGTTTAACGAACTCCCTCGAAAGCACTGTAGCGGTGGAGAAAAAAAGATGGACTTTTCATGTTTGAAAATTGAGCAACCAAGGAAACAAGTGGGAAAATATGAAGTAAGAACTACTTAAAGAATGTGAGTGGAAGAGTAGTTGGGTAGGAGTTGCGGTGGCTGCAAAGGATTGGAGACTCGTAAGACAGAAGAAAAATAAGAACTGGTTGCTCTTACCAGATTTGGATGGCAAGCCGCTGGGGATAATGGGCTAAAAATAGTTCCATCGCCTGGTTGGGGGTGGTGATGGGTAAGGTTTTCAGGTCGGGCAAAGAAAACCTTTAGCCCATATCCGACCCTCTTGCAATTTGTTGAAAAGCATCTCTGTACCTAATCCATTTATTTTGATAAAGAATTATAACTAAGTGCTAAGCCAATTAGCATTTCTTTTGTCATTTACATATCTTAGAAAATGAAAATAAAGTACGATGAAAACTAAGGGATTTTTGGTTGGGGAATGGATTTTATAGGTTTATTGAGCTTTTTCAGGTCATCACTCATCAGGGCCAAATTCATATAATATTTTAGCTTAGCCCATACCCCACCCAATTGTGACCAACATTCACCAAAATAAAAGAAATTGCCACCCCTGGCATATCATAGTTTAGGTGTGGACAATGTCGGACATGTATGGGATTAGCAACCCATCGGGGCCGAAACAAAACAATTTTAAAAAGAGCCATCTTTGTTTCTCTTTGATGTGGGACTAGAGAGAAGGTTGCAAAGATTTTGGAATATTTTCATGCCACCTACAAGATGAGATATAGTGATAAAATATGAAACATTACACAGAGGCCCTTAAAGAAATCTCTAAAATTACAAAAGATCACAGTAAATTTTAAAAATTCTAACAGTTCATTTGAAGGGGTGCGATGATTTACGAAGCTCAAGATTTGTTGTCGTTGACTCCATTTATAATCATCAATATGACCTTACTAGAGTGTTACAATGGATAAAGTGGACTTCTTTTATGTCCTTGATTACTTTTGAACATTTGCTTAAGGAGAGAGATGGATACCAAGAAGAGTCTATCCCCCCTACCTCAACTTTAAAGGTCAAGCAAGCCCCATCACATTCAAGCAGTCAGTCCATTCTAAAGATCATGCACACCACCTCAGTTATTAATGTCAACCGGTTAGTATGGAAAGGACTCGCACCATCTAGCCATTCATAGCTTAATAAATTGGATCTGCTGCAAGTAAGTCCGTATCCTCCCAAAAGACTCAATTTAAGATAAAAACTTAGTAGATATTTTTTTAAGATCCCTAACGATTAAGGATGCATTTGTTCTCGATAAAATTAAAATCAAAATTAGACTGATAAATGAGAATTGAAATAGTCATATCCCCACATTTTGATCGGTGTCTAAAATCCAAATCGAAATGAGACTTAAATATCATGAGAGAGAATAAATTAAATTTTGAATGATGGATAGATCATTTATTCTCGTTTTATTTTAGATCTGACATTTTAATCAAATATATTTTAAATATATATATATTTTTTTAAAATCAGAGGACGACAGTTAGGGACAGATATATCCCATCTCTACTTTTTGGAATTTAGCTTTTATTTGATTCGTCATTTTACTTAACATGGTCAAAATTTTGTCCCAAGTTGATAGTTTGGTGCCATCTTTTGCACCGAGCACCTTACTCTTTGCTTCCCTACCATGCCTATCCGGACCACTTGTCACCTCCTTGTCATCATGTTCTCAGTACCAGCCAAGTGAATACCAATTGTACCATGTTGAAGTCCAGCAAAGACACCAATTATTAAAGTACCTGAACAAACATATCAGATCTCGAGAACACATTATTAGCCGAATAAGATCTTATTACTATGTGACGAATGAGATACTGGTGAAATAGAGAATTTGATGGATGAGTTTTACCATATCCCATGATGCCTTGTTATGCATTTCATGTCAAGCACCACCACATGTACTGAGCCACCTTCCTTCTTTTCAGGGGAATTGCTCCTCTCTCCATTTGGTGAATTGCATGCTACGAGTCCAAGCACATGTATCTCCATATTAAAATATATTCAACGATGAGTCTGAGCAACGAGAACCTTCCAGACTTTCCAGTCTTTCATTTTTACCCACACGTTGTCCAATGACTGGAGCTCTTTTTGCCGCCTTCTGCTGTGAATGTTAACGGTTTAAAATTTAAATCCCATCATGGCCCAGTGGTTCCCCACTCCAGTCTCCTCGAGCCCATGACCGGTTTCCTTGAGAGGGTCCGTTAAAAATTGGACCTCACTCGAGCCTCAAAACAGATGTCAGAGGACTGTGGCTCTAAATTGTCAAAAAAAATACTTGTGACACTCCAATCATAGCACCATATATATAAAAGAATATCATTTTTCTTTTTTTTTTTTCCTCATATGTGAGAACCAATGTTACTCGAGCATTTCTTCAAGAATATTATTTTCTTTGACCCAATGGATGTGACAACATGGCAAAACGTATCACATCAGCCGCTGCATACTCAAGTGTGATAATATGATTCCTTAGCAGCACTCTTAATTCTTTAATCTTGGCGGCCTTCATTCATAGAAGTGGCTAGATTTGTTTGATTGGATAATTTAGCATGCCAGCAAAAGGTACATGCTCAGCCAGAAAGCAGATTCCTAATGCACATTATATTCTTTAAATTTGTTTATAGAGACAATATTATTACTATCATAGTGCATCAGTTTATTATCAAGCCAAGGTTAGTTCATGAACAATTTATAAAACTGGATTACTTGGGAACAGTTTCAGAAACTGATTTGACAAATAAACTTAGACAACAATTGAAGAATACAAAAAAGAATAAGGAGATTTTGCAGAAAAATCAACTTTACTTTTGTGCAAAAAAAAAAAAACTAGGACTTTGCAAGATTATTCTGCCTCTTCTTGGTGAATAGATGCATTAAATAGAAATCATAGTACTTAATCTACAGACACGGTAAATGTTCTGAGCAGTAAGTTTGATGGGATGCTGTGCGTCAGTGCTGGTATCATCGCATCATTGTATGTACGTACATTGTGAGGAAAAGTATACTTATCCATAGATATGCCAAACAGTTCTCTTTTTCTTTCTTTCTTTATTTTATTTTTTTTTTTTTTGTGGTAATCAGAATTCAAAATGTAGTGGCGAGTGGGATGCAATGTACATGGGTATAGTCGGCACTTTGCAGAATGTGATCAGAAAGCATGTGACGGCCTCTTTTTGTGGGCCCCAACTACTGTGGGCAAAATTGATGAAATCAATCAGTTTGTTTTTTCCTTCTTTTTTTCTTTTTTTTCTTTTTTTTTTTAAGGCAACTTCTGCTTAAAATCTCATTGTAAAATCTCATTGTATTGGATATAATTATTTTTTTGTCAGCTAAAATGAGATAAGCACATAGAAACACGTGGCTGTGAATCTCAAGTAATATTTTATTAGCAAAGAAAAAGGTAATGCGAGTACAATCGAAAAGAATCAATAAACCAGCATTTTGGATAAGAGTGTATGCGTGAGAGACACGTCCTATTAGATGTAAAGAAAGAATTCAAACCAAATGGCATCAAATTATTGTAGATATATATATTTTTTTAATTTTATTTTTAAAATTTATATGTATATATCTCAAATTTTCTTTTTTTCTCGAAAGTGAATTTGATCCCACTCTTCACAGGCTGTTCACGAAAACAATATCCTTGATCCTAAACATTCACACACACACACACGTGTGCAAGATTCGAGGATCATCAGCTCAAACTCAAGTACTCCATAAGTGAAAGTGCTACTTGAATTCTATTAAAACATAATTAAACAAGTGGTGCAAGTTTATAGTCATCGATCTCTTGTAAGTCATCAAAGCCATCGAGTCAATTTAGATGCTTATAGTGTGAACTAGTTGGAAAATTCATCAGACTCATCTATTTTTGTGTTGGATTGGCATAAATTCTCTCGAACAAGTATATAAGATGATAATATTTTTGTTCATAAAATATTATCTTATCTACATAAGATAACAATGTTCACAAATGCTTGTTGTAATAGAATAATTGTACATGTTCACAAATATCCTCTTGAACTTTATGTTACCTTAGAAAGCAGATTCTTTAGAGGTATTAAAGTTTCGGTGGACCAATAGGTGACTAGCAAATTGATGTGCCACACAAAGCCATGATCTGGCTGATCAGGATGGTAAAGCCCCTTCAGTCCCTCACTTTATTCAAAGCGACAGAGACATTCGAGCATCATGAGCCCTTCATAACAGGATCCATGATAATCTCATACTTGGAGGCTCAAATACTTCATGTCAAGTTCCTTCTCCAACTTGTATGAATGCTCCTGCTTATCAAAACAAAACCAAAAAAAGAAAAAAAAGAAGGGGTTCCTTCTCCAACCTATCCTTCAGGCTAGAAAGCAACAATAACTACACGCCAACTCTTTGTCCTTTTCACACCCCAATATTAAAATAGATGCTGAGATAATATGAGTCATAGCCACCATCTATCGCATTTGAAGCTTGACAGCAATCAGCAGTCGGTAACCTTGACATGACCACATTAACATTTAGAAAGCTTGAGGTGATGACACTGAATTGGCTTCCAACCATGCATCGCGAGGGGATAAAAATGGGGCCCTTTTCTTAATTATGTTCCTTGTTGGCCTGGTCCCCATCATCTGCAACGAGATCACCTCCTTCCAACCTACTTTAATGGCGCCTACAAGCATATGTATTCCAATCACTTGGGCAAAGTTGCTTTGCCAATGACTGACCATGTCATTTCTCATACATGTTTCATATCAACAAATATAATGAATGACACATATAATTCGTTTAATATATGCTTGTATTCATGTATGTTTGATGACTATGGATGCCCCATATGCGCATGTTTAAAATTTCTCAAAGTGCGCTTCGAATCTTCCACCTGTCCTTCCTTTGTAAAGCTATTTCGTCCGCATACACACATGTCATGTTCTCAGAAAGTAAACACTTGGTCATGAAAAAATTGACCAGCCCCTTGTGTTTGATGAAAAAGAAATACCTGCAGATTTAAAAAGAAGAGAGTTGTTGGGGGAAACCCACCGACCGACCGACCGACTATCGGAGGGCCCGGCCGGCTGGCGGCCCGACCGACCGTCTCCGACTGGTCGACCGACCGTCTCCGACTGAAAGCCGGGAGTGACCGACTAACGGACGCTACTGACGGCTTTTCAATGGCCCAATCGCCAACTGGAGGTATGTCGGGCGTATCCCTCCCGACCGACCAGATCCAGAGGCCGACTCACATGAAAATCGCCGACTGACGGAGGAACCCGACGCCACTCTGCTGGCCACCGACCAAGGGTCGGCCGTCTCCTCCCATCGCCGTACAGCCGCCGGACCTTGTCAGCTCTGACACGGACATGCGGCACAGTTCCCCAGGGGCATTGTCCCGCCGAGAGCAAGGTCAACCCTGGTGATTAGACGGCCACACGGCGACATGACATTTCCACGGCGGCTCTGACAGTCTACAGTGAGTTGACAGTTCCTCACTTGTCCGCGCCATTAATGACGGCGCCATACCGTGCTCCACTATATATACCGGGGAAGGCAACAGTGCAAAGGGTCGATCCGCCCGTCTCTCCCACATACGCAGGCTCGCTTCTCTCTCTCTCTCCCTCTCAGAGCTCTCTGTCTGCATTTCACTGTTGCCCAGTCACCTCTCTGACTTGACCGTCGGAGGGTCCCCGCCGGAGCCGTCTCCGGTCAGTGCGGATTTTCTTTTGCAGGTGCACGCTTCCCGGCGATCGGGCGACGAGGCGATTGGCCGCAACAAGAGTTATATAAATATATATGTATTTATGTATGTATGGAAAAAATGCATCCATTTTGTCTACTCTAATAGACATCATCACTTAAGAGAATAAACACATGAGCATGATACCATCTAGATATGGATGGCTTGTGTCTTAGAGGAATATAGAGCATGATAGTTCTGGAGACTGTAAAAATTTTTATGTGACTTCAATACAGGTTTCTTTCTCAAAGCCCTGGGGCTAAACCCAGAAACTTGAGGCACAGCCAAGCCTACATCCTTCAAATCATTGATCACATAGTTACCGGTGGACCAGCTTGAGCCCAAAGGTATTCCCCGCTGCTTTTAGTTAAGGAGAGTAGAAATTTAGAATCATTGAGAGCATAGAAGACAAGGGTCATGAATCATGATGTGATGTTTTTTAAGTAACAGTTTTGTACAGCAACAAAAACCTAAAAAAAATGCTGATGTCCAACCACGTCAGACCAAAGGAGCCAGCAGAGACGGAGGGGACCAGCTAATGTCGGTTTCTGGGGACAGCGCATCAACGGGCAAAAAAGAGGACCGAGCCAAACGGCTCCCGGCGCAACCACCGTGGTGGCTGGGCGGGTTAACTCCGAGTCGTCCCAAAACTCCACCCACAGGTAGGCATAGGGTGATGAGCGTTCTATAAAGGAACAAACCATAAAGCAAGCATGGCTCGGTTCCCAAACGCCACACCTCTGCAGAGAAGCAGGTAAAAAAAATAAAGGCCATCGCATATACGGATAGAAACAAACTACGCTCACTCCCTTCTTCTCTTGCTACATCCACCGCATCTACCATTACCACTACAAAAATTTCTTCTTATCACTTGTGTTGGAGACCCCCCAACCACCTCTCTCTCTCTCTCTCTGTCTCTCTGAGGGCTTCGTCTCTGTCAGCCATGGGTGCTCTAGTGTTTATGGTGCTCATGTTGGCTATGATTGGTGGATCGGGTAAGATTATGTTTTTGGCACAGATTTATTTTTTATGCTTGATGTTCTTTTTTTTCTTTTTTGCTTTGCATTTTTTCTCTCTTTCTTGAGTGTATAGTGTCTCAAAAAAATTATCATGGGCAAGCTCAAGATCTGTTTTTCTGAGTGTATGTACTGGTATTTCTTTAGCTTCACTAAAAAAAATTAGTTGCTGAGGCAAGTGGTACAGCTCTGGCTTACATCTGTTCTGAGATTGAAATCCACCTTTAGTTTTACCTTTTCTTTCTTTTTCCACCTTTTTTTCCTTTTATTTTCTGTGTGGATTTTGAGGATGTTGAGGTGGTTGAGGGACTCTACGTTGGTTAAATCTATGAATCTACATTTTTTCTTTCCTATCTTAGATGGACAAACCATGGATTTTCAGAGAACATGCTTGTAGGAATGGGTTGGCCCTTTTTTTTCAGTAGTTCTTCAGATTGTCTGAAATTTTCCCTATTCAGAGATTTTCTTCTTCCAATCTACCTTATTCTCTTGTTATGGCAAATGAGCTAAAAGTGTTCTTGTGTGGTGGTAGATGCTGCTTGGTGTGTTTGTAGATCTGACCAGAGTAGCACTTCTCTCCAGAAGACATTGGACTATGCTTGTGGAGCTGGGGCTGATTGCAGTCCTATTCAGCAAACTGGGGCTTGCTACAACCCTAATACTGTTCTTGCCCATTGCTCCTATGCTGCCAACAGCTACTTCCAGAGGAAGGGGCAGACACAGCAGGCTTGTGACTTTGCAGGCACTGCCACTCTCAGTGCATCAGACCCAAGTAAGTCTCCAGCAAATAATTTTCCTCCCATCACCTGGACACCTACAAATATTCAAGAGAACCACCCCTATTTTTATCAGTTATTAACCTTGATCTTGTGGCTTGTAGGTAGCGCTGGATGCACATACCCTGCAAGTTCCAGGTATATTTTCTCTGATCTTTGATAAAATCATTGACACCATCTTTGTTTCAATTTCTTTTCTGCTTGAAATGAAAGGTAGATTTTCTCACTTGTGGCTACTTTTTGCCATATGAGTATTTTATCTTTTGTTTTCTAAGGGCCTTCAAACTGTCTTTTGGATTTCCCCCCAATAATATTTTCGGCAACTTTTTTTGGTTCTAAGCTTCCTATTTTCCTCCATCTATATTTTGTTGGATTGCTGCATTGATCAATTTTTAATCTTATAAAGGAAATAAAAGCTTTTAGTGTGGTTTCTATCACCAACCACCTGTTTAAAAGATCTCTATTCTGGTGGGCTTTGAGAGGAATCTGATCCCCTTCTCTTTTGATCTTGCAAGAGGCTCTTTCTGCCATCTTACTTTTAAATTGTATGGTTCCTTCTTTCGTTTTGTACTGTTCGCAGCTTCAGGTGTCTTCTCATCATTGTTTAAGGTAGAAGAGTATTTTCTAAAAAATATTCTGAATTCTAATTTTTCTCTCACTCTTTGAGGAATACTTCCTACCTAGTTCCTTGTAAGACCTAATATCTTGTACGAGTTATCTAGCAAAATTACTCATATAAACTCTTATCATTTATTTGTTTCCTAATCCTTCAAATCTGAACTTTTTTCTTCTACCAAAAAAAAAAAAAAAGGAATACCTAACTTTCTCCCCCTTTCTTTCTGTTCTTTCCTCAGCGCTGCAGGCACAAGCACTACTCCTACCACCCCAACAACCACCACCCCAAGCACTCCAGGAACCATCACCCCAAGCACCCCTGGAACCACCACAGGAATAACACCCAGCACCTTCAGCCCACCCACCACCACTGGGACAGGAGGAGTTTTGGGAGGACTGGGCCCCTCTGGAAACAGCATATCTACTGATAGCAGTGATGGTGGGTTCCCCTCAAAGGCTGGGATGAGTTCTCTCCTCCTCACCATTATGTTCTCAGGCATGGTTTTGTTGAGGACTTGATTAAAAGCTGCACTGGTGGTTGGAATGGAACTTGAGTGATCTTACTGTAGGAAATTGGAGGACCAAATCTTCTACAGACATTCCACCTCTAGAGTTTGTTTCTTTTCAGTAGTGGCCAGCAGAAAGGAGTTTAGATTCCATTTGGGTGGGTGGCTGGCTGGCTGGCTTTCTCCTCTTGAACACTTTTTCTCCTTTTTGTAAATCCAGGGAGGCAGAAATTAATTAATTGTCTTAGTATATGGTTTCACTACTATGCTAGGGCTTATATGTTGTCACCGATGAGTACATGTTATTAGATACTGCTATTTCTATATGTTTTATCATATATTAGTGCCATTATGGATCTGGGCGGTGGTCTTGTTCTCTTTGAGTGAATAAAGGGCAGTGGTACAGGTCAAACTAAGAAAAGAAAAGCTGTGCGCTAAAGGAACGTAAAGGAGAGGATAACATTCATGCAAGTTGCTTTTGAATACCAATACTAATGGTGCACATGGATGAGAAGTACAAGAAAAAAGTATGGGATATATGTGTTTATATGTTAGTAGATCTGTTTGCCTACTAAAATGGATCTGAGACTTTTAAAAGCTTTAATATGTTTATCGACATAGGTTTAGAATTGCCGTGCACCCAAGAGATTTATCACATTCTCATGCATTTTGGTTTAAAATATATGACGGTGAAAAGATTTGAAAAAAATTATTTATAAGTTTCTAGATGGATTTAAAATTATTTTTAAGTTTTTAAATTTTAAATTGAATAATTTTTTTTTAAAATATTAAAAAATTATTTTTATGTAATTAAAATATGTATATATATAATTTGAATATGAATATGTATAATCGGATATTAAAATTAGATAATCTATATAATTTGAATATAAATTTATATACTTTGAATATGAATATACGTAATCTGAATATTGTTATGTGTAATCGTTCTGTGTAGATTTAAAAATAATTTTTAATATTTTAAAAAAATTTATTTAATTTAAAAAATTTAAAAATTTAAAAATAATTTTAAATTTATTTAAAAATTTATAGATAATTTTTTTAAAAATTTATATTATGGGATGATCAAGTGGAATGAATGCGTGTGCAGAGGGGGAAGTGAGATATCCTCTCCTCTTTCTTATGTATCTAAAGGGGAAAGTTGGGAGGGTCAAAGGGCGAAACGAAGAAAAAGATGGTTGGTATGGAATAAGTTGTCAGTAAATGTTCAACTATGGCCCTCAGGGTGTCAGACCTTGAGGCTTGAGCCGTGCCTACCTTCCATTCATAGAACAGGGACGATGGGATGCTTGGTTATTGTATAATTATAAAAGTGTGTATGATTCTAAAACCAAAATCGAAATAGAAGCTATATTTTGAGATAAATTTGGCTCGTGATTGAAATTGAAAATGAATCGGGATGAAATTTGAATATTAAAAAAGTTGAAATTAAATTTTGAAATATTAAAAATTTTCATTCTTCTCTTGAGATTGGAATAGGTTTTCTCTAATCAAAATACTAGAATATAAACTTTATTCCCATTTCTAATTTAGAGTCCAACTTTCTCCGGTTAAATATATCCTAAGTTCTTATTCTGCAATCATTTACTTATCACAAGGTTTAGCATCGAAAGATCTTCACTTATCCTCATCAAAAAACAAAAAAAAAAAGAAAAAAAGTCTTCATTTATCCATCGTTTATGTAAGTTTTTTGGTTTATAGAAGAAATTTAAAATATGACTGTATATAGATAAGAGGGTTGGTAATTGGTCTGCATGACTAATACAAAATCACTAGTAAACAGATCTAGATGTCTATAATATAATATATATGTAATGACCACGATACTATGCTTCATTATTCATGAAAAATGGCCGTTTGAAATGATTGCGGTTTCAAGTATACAGAATTGATAGTTGGTGCAAGTAACTGGCATTATATATATATATATATATATATATATATATATATATATATATATATATATATATATATATATATATATATATATATATGATGTATATATATATATATATTATATATGATATATGTGTATAAATATATATTATATATGATATATGTGTATATATATATATTATATATATGATGTATATATATATATATATATATATATATATTATATATGATGTGTGTGTATATATATATACACATTATATATATAATATATATATATATACATCATATATATATATATATATATATATATATATATATATATATAATATTTTGTGAAGGAGTATTGGAGTGTTGCCAATTCCAGTTTCTCAAATAAATTTTGTTGTGCCACATGAAAAGAATACCTCTTCATATTAAATTATATTATTAATATATGATATTATTATATTTTTATAATTAAAGTCTATCAATATAGGTACTTGAGAATACAAAGTGATCTTAAGAATTTGAATGAATATTATTTTATTATTTAGATATATATTTTTTTAATTTGATCCGATCTAAAAAAAAATTATTTTCATATAATACACGGATCTTCGACTAGTATGATTTAAAGCTTTCAGCTGGTCTAAATACATTAGGCCGTTATAGTTGTGAGCAGCAACTTTAGGAGTCATGAGCTATCCAACTTACACCTATGGACGAAACATCAGATGAGACTGCTTTACAACTATACCAAAATCTTTACTCGAACTTGATGGAAGTCATCTAACCTGTCATTAAGTTCCTATTGAACCCCTAATTTTGTACCATGAGTTTTAGCATAGCCTCACAATATGTCAAGATAATTGAAGAGAAATCTTTTAGTATTATAATCTGAACTGTACTTTTGTGAAAGAGGAGTAAATGGATATTTTACAGGTGCCTGGCTTCTTAAATATTAAGAAAATTCATACATGACTCGATTGTGACAAAAAAACGAAAATAGTGATAAATATTGTTCCCAACCTAATAATATTTCTAGCTTGACAAACAACATGTCTCTTAATTGAGAAAAATTTTAAAAAATTAATAACATACTCCAAATTCAAGTTTGGATTATATTAGCTATGAAATAGAAAATTATAATGATCAGCAATTTGCTGGAAACTTGCAGTTAAGGAGTGCCATATATCCCGCATTCATATTCCAACTTACATGACTCTAGAAGTGAATTAGAAAGAGCTAGGACGTAGCAGAAATAATATGATCTTCAAATATTCCATATTCTTTCTATCACAGAGCATTTTCTTTGCACTAACATGTATAGAATTTAAAGACGACTTAATTATTCTATAGCAATCGTCTAAGTATAAGGTGACCATACTTGGAATTTTAGATGACCAAACTTAACCATCAGCTCACGCCTTTGCCTCAGTTTGGGGTTGATGTTAGTCTGAGTTAGATAATTTTAGTCAGCCATCAAATGTATTGGATAGTGTTATGGGGAACTACATCTTTAGTCCCACATTAGTTGTATGTCAAGAGGGAGTATGGCTTATATGACTTGAAATCTTCTCTTCCACATGAGATCTTTTTAAAGGACAAAACTATAAGGCTCCAAATGGTCAAGGTCCACTGAAGCCCAAATATGGCCAGAGTCAAAGCGAACAATACCTCACATATGTGGACATGGAGTCAACTCAGCCATCCAAGCTATCCAACCTCTCGACCCTTTATAACTCAAGCGCAAACCCAATCTCACCCAAATCAAATCCTTGGGCCCAAGCTGGAGGCTGACTCTGTTGTGTCATGGGTAACATATTGGGCCAGGCCAGGCCCAAGTTGGCCCACCATTTGTTATAACGGGAACATCCAAAGTACACTTGCGCTTTTGAGTTATAAACTAAGAGGAAGCCAGGTTTTCTCGGGTGGGATCTTACCTTAACAACTCATATTAATATTGTCATTACCCATATTGCTTTGAACCCTGACTCTTTTGATTTAGTTTCACCCATCATTTGTGCCTTTTGTGGCCATCAAGTAACATGCCGGATCATTCAGAGCTTTGAGATTGCAACTATGAGATCCTATATGATCTCAACCTATAACAGTACAACACCAATTCCATGTCACATGTACCAATGCCATTCAAATAAGGAAAAGCGTAAGTGCATATAGTCATGATATATATATATATATATATATATATATATATATATATATATATAAAAGGGATTTTTGAACGTATACCTTTCTAAATATCCAAATTTACGTGAATACCCTTTCAAAATTGATATTTACATATATATCTTTATAAAATACTTGATTTGCATGTATACCCTTCTTTTTCTTTATTTTTTGTATATATACCCACGTCATCTAATGCCGTTAAAAAATTAATGGTTTAAAATTTAAATGACTGAAATCCCCTTATGGGTATATATGCAAAAAAAATAATTATAAAAATATATGCAATTAATAATTTACGAGGATATACAAATAAATATTAATTTTGAAAGGATATTCACACAAATTTTGACGTTTAGAAGGGTATACAGGCAAAAATTTTTAATTTAATTTTTTTCTATTGTATATTATTTTAACGAGATGGAAAAAATTTAAATATATTAATTAATGTCATAGTAAGGATGATTCAAGCACATTAATTTTTATGTATTGCTTCTTTATTGGTGTATATAGTAGGGACGGTTTACTTGTTTAAATATTTTATTCATCTATTGTCATTATTCTCAATAGCAATAGCTGAAATATCAGTCTCTAATGCAGTTGGATGCTCAATTTCATTCTATCTTTGGTTCTCCATTTGGTCATCCACTCGAATCTCTTCTATTGCAGCTACTTCACCTCTACTTTGGTCTTGACTATCTAGTGTTGATTGAGAAAATTATATATCATTAGCCTCTTTTGTGACAAATAAGAAATGCAGTATATCATCATATAGATCTATGTAAGAATAGCGGGCAACATCAACTAACTAGCTTTTTTTATCTTTCAAAATAATATTTTATTCTTGTAAAATTCTTAATCTTCTTAAAATAACCTTCAAATTTCATCGTCCACTTGAAAAGTGGTTGCTCCATTTTAATAAGCCTGGACATTTAATAAGCAACTATTTATGATAAATCATATACGAAATAAAAACTAGAAACAATAGATAAAAATTAATGTATTTGAATCACCCTTACTATGACATTAATTAATGTGTTTAAATTCTTTCCATCTCATTAAAATAACATACAATAGAAAAAAATTAAATTAAAAATTTTTTCCTGTATATCCTCCTAAACGTCAAAATTTGCATGAATACCCTTTCAAAATTAATATTTATTTATATACCCTCATAAATTAGTAATTATATATATACCCTTATAAATTTTTTTTTGCATATATAACCATAAAGGTATTTCAGCCATTTAAATTTTAAACTATTAATTTTTTAATGGCATTAGATGATGTGGGTATATATACAAAAAATAAAGAAAAAGAAGGGTATACATGCAAATCAAGTATTTTATAAAGATATATATGCAAATATCAATTTTGAAAGGATATCCATGCAAATTTAGATATTTAGAAGGGTATACATGCAAAAATTCTTTTTTTTAATTACAAAAGATACATTTCAAGATACTTGTAAAACAAAGCAAGCTATCAATTATTATAACCACCATCATATATAGCGAAACAATGGGCATTATTTGTTTTTCACTCTTTAAATAACAGATTATCAATCTTCTATTAGCATTCTATCAATATTAGAAAGACAGTTATATTAATGTAAAGGGGATTTTGCATGTTTGTCTCTATAAATTTCAATAGTTCCATATTAATTCCTGCAAACTTCATATTTGTGTATTAATTCCTACAAGCTTCGCCAAATTGCATATTAGATCCTGCAATAGTTTTTGTTATCCAAACCATGATTAAGAATTATCAGGGATGAAAAATAACTAAAAAGCCCTTGGTGATGGCTGTAATGAAGAGGTTAGGAGGGTTGGAGGAGATGTTGATGGGAGAAGAATGGGAGGGTTAATTAAACTATCTAAAGGGCAACCCATAAGGCTGTTAAGTTCATGTGGCTCTAAAAGAAATTTCGCAGACATCTGCCACCATTCATCAAATCCTAATACATTCTGGAACATGGACCCCGTAAGTAAACTAGACCATTCATAAACACCCTAGCAATGTTGCATTAGGTTTTTTTATATGCGCCACTACGAATCTATCATCCATCAAAGCTAACAATTTATTCTTACAAATCTCGAGCTTCAATGATTGATAATAGTTGCTTGTACGCAAAAAATCCAGTTCGCATTGTTGCATGCCCAAGACTCACTTGAGCATATTAACTCTCAAAAAATGACAAAACTAAAGCATGCACTTTGTAGAGTATTTGTGTATGCTAGAAAGAAGATGTGCAGACCACCATGATAATAAAGCAAAAATTTTCTCCTTGGAGCAACCTGTAGGATTTTTGTCATATTTGCATGCCTCTCAATCAAATTTTGGAGGTACCCCAAGCCACTTGCCAAACAATCGTATCTTTCTTAAAAATGGATTATAGATGTGCATCAATAACAGAAGAAGATCCAAGCAATATGGCACTAGATTTTCTTAATGCGGTGCTGCGATCTACCATCCATCATAGTGATGAACCATACTTGCAAATCTCAAGTTCTAATGAAAGATAAATAGTTGGTTGCATGGAAAATTTTTTTTGCATGATTGCGCACCTAAGATTTATTGAGTTGGTTCATTGCCTCAAAGCATGACAAATTGGAAAACATACTTTACATGAGATATTCCTACATTGGACATAGGATGTCAACATCTTCATAGTTTGTGTTCTTTCCCCTTTAGAATGGACCACAAGATTGCCAAATTCGCATGACTCTTGAAATAAATTTTGCAACTGTTCGTGATGATTTGTCAAACCACCATAGCTTTTCCAAAGCAAGGACTCCGCAGGTGCAGCTGCCAATCTGCTATCGACGGATGATGATGATCTATACTTATAAATCTTGATCTCCAATGAATGGTAGATATAGTTGGTTGCACAATGAAAAGATTATGCGATTGTGCACTCCAGGCTCACTTCAGTAGATTCATCACCTCAGAAAATGGCGACTTAGACGACATGCTCTGCATGAAACATCTGCATACTGACCATAGGATCTTTGAAGCATTTAATAGTTAAGTTTTTATTTTATTTTATTTTATTTTATTTGGAGCAATGCATAGGGCAATCAAGTTATCACTGGCACTATCAAACAAATTTTGCAAGCATCTGCAACCATTTGTGAGCCTATGATACCTTTCCAAAACATGAATTGTTAGGTGCATTAACTTATTGAAAGATATCCAAGCAATACCGCACTCAATTTTCTGTGTGGCACTACCAATCCGCCATCCATCAATGGTGATGATCTATACATGCAAATCTCAAAGCTCACATGGAGGATAAATAGTTGGTTGCACATGGAAATTTAGTGCGTGGTTGCGCACTCAAGGCTTGAGTTTATTCATTGGCTCTGGAGAAAGATAGAAACAAATGCTGTCCATGAGGCATTCATACAATGAACAATCCTTTGAGAAGTTGCATGGAAGCAGTGAATTAAGAGATCCAGTTAGGATCTATAAATATCTAAGGAAAGATAGCCAAGAATTCCATCCCCTTGAGAGTCCATTCCTTTGCTTACCCAAAAAGGAAAGGAACAAAAAGGAGCCCCCTTTTCCTATTCTTCTCCAAGCGCCTATTCCTCTATTTCCCTTAGTCTAGTAGCCGTCCCCTACCCAACAAAAATGAGGAGCTTCAGAAGCCAAGCAGTATGAAAATCTCTCTTTTATTCTCTCTCTATTTTGTTCCAAGTGATCATCCGTGTATTTTTATCGTTTACTATTGTGATTGTTAGGCCTTTTTTTTTTTTTTGGGAATGGAATGCTTTTATGTTTTGGATTGCGGTTCGGTTTTGTTCTTTTTAATTGCCTACTCTAGTCTTTTATTTTTTCTTTTCAAGAAATCTACTCCAATAATTATGTCAAATGAAATCTATAGGATTTTGCTACAGTACTATTTTATTATTTTCTTATAAACATCGCTAGAATAATTCGAATGGCCCATGAATAGGGGGTGTTGCGGTTAAAGGCTCGTGGCTTGGATGGATGGGATGGGTCAGTTCTCTGTACTCACCCGTGCGAGATATTGTCCGCTTTAGGATTTATTTCGCATACACTTTACTATACGATTTTGCCCTTTAAAAGATGTCTCATTGGGGAGATAGAAGGTCTTGATCCTATATAAGCTAGAGTCCTCCTTGACCATAACATTGGCTATCCACGGGGCCGCCTCTTGCCCACACATACTCTTTTTTGATTGAGGGGCTAATATTATGGGAGGACGACATTTTTAGTCACACATTGATTGTAAATCAAGAGTAAGTATGGCTTATATGGATTGAAATCTTTTCTCTCCCATAATGCGTCTTTTAAAAGACAAAAACGTGAGGCCCAACATGGCACCTGGCATGGACTTAGGTCAAAATGGATAATACCTCACGTGTGCGAGTACAAAAACCAAGTCGTTCGATCTATCCAAGCCATCTGACCTCTTGACCGCAACTAGAGGTATATGTGAAAATAAATAGTAGCAACTGATTACTAACCGGTCCTCAAAAAAAGAGAAGAAGAGTCTATGCCGAGCCCTCTTTGGCACTCCAAGTAAGCCACTGCTACCTAGCTTAAAAAGCAGTTCCTTGTTGAGCTCCATTTGGAAGAGGTTTTAGAGAGCCACGAAGAGCCTTCTAGAAGACAAAAAGCACTTTCAGGAGATACAGAAGTATTTAGTAAAATATTAAAAGTACTTTCTAATTTTTTAAAAAATTTAAAAAGCAATATGAGAGAGAAGTTCTATTTTGCACCTTTTCTCCAAAAATTCTACTTGGCTGACATTGGGAAGTTGTTTTCCATTTACTGAAAATTTGTAGTGACCAAAATACCTATAAACAAATCATATAATTGCATATGTATTACAATTACTAACAACATTAGATATATCATATCATATTATTATACTATACAATATCATATTATAGTATATCATATTATAGTAATATATTACATGATAATAATATTATATTATATAATAATATTTAATATATAATATATTATTATATTATATCATATCATATCTTATCATATTATTATATCATATCTTATAATTATATTATATTATTTTATATTATATTTTTATTATACTATATAATATAATATTATTATGCTATATTTTATAATATTATATTAGATTATAATATTATATCATATTGTATGACATTATAATAATATTATACTATATAATAATATTTTAATATATAATTTAATATTATATTATATTATACTATACCAAACAATGCTATGCAATGTACTTACCACTTTGTTATACAAAAACTATTTTCTGGATTTGGTTATAAATATATATTAAGATTTCGTAGGATGTTAGAAATGTAGTTATCAAACAGCAAATATTTTTTTTTGTAATATCTCTACTTCCAAAAGCTTTACCATCTACAGCAATCCCAAACAAAGTTAGTCTTCTATTCACAACTTCTATAGTTTGCAATAAGTACAATAGCATTTCCATATTTTATGCAATCTAGATCATTAAGATGGAAGAATTTTATTCTTGCTCGTTATTCCTATAATCCCTTTCTCCATTGCTTTGTGATTTCTATTTTTCATAGTTCTCTTAGATGGAAAAATGATTTAGGCCCCCATATATTACAATTGTAATACATAGCAAATAGTGAGATGACAATGTGGATTAGAATTCTAGAAAACTCTATATCACAACTATCCTATGTTTAACACATGTCACATTATACTTATTACTATTAGTTATTGTTAATATGGGATAGATTTGAGTGAGATTGAGTAGATTTGAATTGAGATTCGATCAATTGAAATCCGGATAATATGGATCCTGTATCGATGATTTAAGTCATTGGATGTGATCTACTATCTCAAAATTACTTATACATTAAAAAATATATGATTTGAAGACTCCTAACCTATGCATCAAGTGATCAAAAAAGATATCTAATTTAATTTTATCTAGATTATTCAATTTTTGACTACTTAGTACATAGATCAGAGGTCTCCAAATCATATGATTTTTTGTATACAAATAATTTTAAAATAATATATTACATCCAGTGATTCGGATGATCGATGTAAGAACCCCAGTATAGAATTTTGATCTGATCAGAACTGGACTCAAATTTGATCAACCTTATTCTAGTCTAGCTCTTATTAATATTATTAAAAATATTATCAATAATATTAATAATAATCATATAAAACAATTATTATGATATTATAATATTGCTAATAGCATATTATAGTATTAATACTACAATAATATCAATAATAGTCTTTTATTGTAATAATAGTATAGACATTACTAACAATGATACTAATGTTAGTATTATTATAATTTTAAACTGCACGTGACCTGGAGGGTTTTTCTTTTTTCATAACCAAGGAAAGGGATCTAAATGTGGATTAAAGCAAGGAAACAAACTGCGGTATAACATATGGATTATGGCATATTGATCATACAGGATCAGGATTTTTTTCTTGGACAAGATTTATAAATATATCTTGGTTACAGCACTCTCTTGACCACTGAAAAAGGATAGGTGCCCAGAGTTTATTATTATCTAGGTCTATTTGCATCGTTGTCTGCCGTTTAAACCGTATCGATATTGTCAGAAGTTCATAGCATCAGGTGTGGTCCTCCTCAGGTGGTTGCATAATTAAGCCCTGTCTATGTGGCCATAAACATATTAAATGTAACCAATGTAAACAGGACTAAATTGAACATGCACGCCATGAGACCATTCTGTCCTGGTTAGCGTAGGAACTGGCATCCAATATCAGTAAGCCTTGGTGTATCTAAGAACAGAGTCTCTCTTCCTCTATTACATCTTGGTGGATATTTGTCAAATTTGTCCACATATTCTTAACAGTAACCGAAATTTTTTATAGGAATTAGTGTACGATTTGTACTAGTTGCTTTTGGCCAACATATTTGGTGAATATTTTTAGTTATCCACTATTGAGAACCTTTCTTACATGCATTATATGATCAGATGATATTTTGTTCAAGATGTCGTATCTAATCTCCTTTTCAATGACGTCATTTTGCTTGGGCAGGATAAAATCTGCGACATGTGTGGATCCAACAAACGTGACAAAGATATCGTGACTTGTTCCGGATGTCGCAGAGCTTCACAACATATGTATACTCCCTTTAAAGAATGTGCTTGCAGTGCATGAGACCAACTTAAGGAAGACAAAATTTTGCATTTCTTTGTACTAATATGGGCAGACACTGATGCGTATAATGAAATTTCAGAAGCACACCTGGTGCTTTTGGAGCCAGGGGTAGAGAGAGCAACTTCTAAAATAATTGAACAGTTAACATAGAGAAGAAACAGTGGCTGGGTAGAACAGTGAAATTAGGCAATGGCAGCCGTCTGCTTCATTTGCAGATAACTACAATGCACCTCCCTTTTTTTAGAAAAGAAAGGGATGCTTAATCATGTACCTCTTAGTAGAGTTAGTCCTTCTATGGCTGCGATTACCACACCTTCTGATGCATGATGTTCTCAGCTACATCATAATCTCTTTACTAGGCAGGCCATCAGATTGTTTAGTGATCCTTATTTGCATTGCCGAAGTAAATAGAATAGGCATTCTGACTATCTCAGTTATGATTTCCAGACAGGAGATTTGGCCTTGTTTTCTTACCGCGTTTTGCACATATAGTTGGTCGTCCAAACTGGTGGTAGCACCTTGATAGAATTGCTAAACGAAAGCAGGAAAATCCAATACATTACCATCAAAATATCCATTATTCTAGGAATGCAGATCTTCCTAAAGCACATCATCTTGTGGTGGGATAAGGAAACACCATGGTTCATCATTTGATCATGTTAACTAATATTGTAAGCCTTCTCTACATTGTTCATCATTTCACTATTAGTTCCAGAATCTAGTGCTTAGTTGACATACTATAAAAAACTTTGGGTTTGTTGGAGCTCACACAGTTAGAATTTCCTCCAGTTCAGAATAATATATAGACGTGCTTATGACTTATCCCTTCTTTTGCTTGTCATGTGTTTATTGTTACAAGCAATCTTCACTACAGCAAACGATACGTTATCATATACATTATAATCAACTAGGCGTTGTGGTGCTAATTAATTATCTGGTCATCAATGATTCAGCTACCTTAACATCCACCTGTAAATGTGAAACCCATACCTACAATCCTGCGTCAATGCTCGATTTGTTCAAATCTCTCTAATTTTTAGAGAAGCCAGTTCATCACTGTCCATTTCCTCAACTTGCGTCATTCACTTAGCCACAGTCAGTCCATACCATTTGCTTGTTTAACGTTTACTTTTGGTGTCTGTTTTTTTCCCAACTTTCAGCTATTGCATGCATAGGCAGCAACTTGATTCCGTCCCAATGGAATGGTACTGTGAACAGTGTACTGGCAGCAGAAGACAGCCTATTGGGACGATGCAGCTGCATGGTTCAGCAGGGACTACTGAAGTACAAGCATCCTTTTCAGGTTATCTTCTTGACATCTAAACTTGTTTATGGTTTCTCTATTGTCTGCTTCATGTCAGCAAATGGTCTGTATGAGTACATCTTTCTCTAAGTAATGTTTGGAATTGCAGTTGAATCCTCTTTGCGATTGTTTCCTCTTATTTAGAAAGCAAACGAGTTTTGGTACCCAAAGTTCTTAACAATGTACAACCAGCTAAAAGAAAACGAAGGGATGTCACCAAACACGTGGTTCAGTCTAGTTTATTTTTTAATATTTTGAAAACAAAAAGAAGAAATAAAAAATTTTATGCCACTAGTTTCTTCCTTCGGTATATCGGAAAAATGGTTTTATTCTTCAACTTTCATATATTAGTGAGAGAGACCTATGCATTGGCAATAAAGCCAGGGCCTGCACAAGGGTGTAATAAGGCTCATGTGACTTTGCCTAAAAAAATTTTGAAAAAAATAGAATCAAAAAGAGTGATCTTAATCAAAGTTTTAAATACCGATACCGCACCCCTTGTCGATTGCCGGCCAGTATAGTACCATACTGTATCATACCGTATTGGCCTATACCGATAATAAAAAAATAAAAAAAATCCACCCAATAGATAAAAAAAAAAAACTAAACTGTATTTATGCCGTACCGAACCGTACCATAACATATTGGCCCATACCGCACCGTATCATGCAGTTCGAACCCGCATCATATCGAACTGATCGTACCAATCGGTTTAAGCTATTTATCGAAAAATCGGTCTAAACCGTGCCGGTTCCCCACCGATATGATGTGGTACGGAATGTACCGGCCATTACGGAATATCATGATCTTGATGCTTTGTTATTGCAAACTAGAGAGGGCAGGCATTCAACAAGTATGCTGTTTTGAGAATCTTCTAAAGATGTCTGCATCTGATGTTGAGAAATGTACTGACCTCACATAAGCAATGTCTGCCTTCTTTACCATGTATTTTAGGTGAAGGCAACATGAGTTCTAGGGCATCACAGAACCAGACAGCTTCAGACTCTTTCCAGCCTACTGGTTCAGGCAAGCAAATTCTCTTGTTTATATTTTAAATCTTGTCTGACAGACAAGAAGTGGCAGATGACTTTGGTAACTCAATAGTTTCAGAATGTGAATTTGCAGCAGGACATTGCTTCATACATGAACTAAGAGATCTTTTTGACAGGTTCTAATGCTGAAACGATTGATCAGCCAGGACCGTACATAGTTTTGAGAGATGACGAGCCATATCCCCCAGTAAATGATGTTTGCTGGAGGTAAGCTAGCCATCTTCAAACTTATCTTTTTCTGAGGGTAGCTAAAACTTTGCTACCATGAAGTGACAGTCTCACACTTTTCATGACTGCTGAATTGAAAGGTGAAGACCATGAGCATAATCACTATGGACTGTATATAGAATTTGAATAGTATTAGCTAGATGGATATGCCAGATCCTTTGTACATAAGATATCTTGTGGTCAAAATTTTGTCCCTCAGGATTTACTCATGAAATTGGAGTTGTGATGCTTGCATCATCTGTAATACCTTGGTTCAAATGTCAATGTGTGAGATTTTTCATTACATCTTAGTTATCTGCTAGGACGCTTTTTGTACATGTTCGATCTATTATTTCTCATACTTAATTTTGAAGCATATTTCTTTCTCAACACAAATTGCATCAATGCTGGTTTCAGTTTGAGATATGACTAATTATATCTTTTTTAAGAATACCAAATCATGTGCAATGTAATAGAACTTTGACAAAGTAGTACATGCTGAAAAGGTAGAGAGAAAAAATGTTTTGCCATGCTACCATCAGTGAAAGCAACTGCAGTGTGGATATTGATTGTGTGGCGTGTGCACATGATCCACATCCCCCATGTATCAAGTATGTGAGTGCACAAACACGAGACATGCATTATACACAAACCCAGCAATCACCATCCACGCATGGTTATAGTTGCTGCCCTGCCTGCATGTTTATTCCCTTCACTAAATTTGCTAATTTATAGCAATTGCTCATTGCAGGGGGGATTTTGATGTTACTGATATAATTCCGCAGATATTTACTGGAATTCGAGCTCATACGCCTGGGAAGCTGCACAGGAAGGCCTATGATATGCTAAAATTGCTTCCAGAGATGCTTAAGCTCAGGGAGCACAGGCGGCCGGACGTTTGGCCAAAATCTTTTTGACTCCAGTCCACCAACCCTCAGAGACATTGGCATATACTTTTTTGCAGAAGAACTGCCAGAGTATGGCTTCCACTGATGTTTTTGTTGTTCTGCATCTAATTTTGAGTAGCATAGCACTATGTTTGAAAAGACGACAGCAAACAATTCAACACATGAACTCCTAAGTGAAACAAAATGTCCCTTATATGAAACAGTTTTTATTTAATCTACCTATCTGGCTTTGCAGGCACAAAGATATGTATGAGAATTTCTTGAAAAGGTTGGATAGAATGGATAGAGCACTTGGATGTACCCAGGGTGACATACAATTTCTGATATTTACATCGACACACCTAGATGTGGACTCTCAGGGTGAGTTGAATTATTGCACCATGACCATAGATTTGTCACTTAAATGTTTTTTCTTTTCAAAAAAATCCTTTTGGTGGCAATGATTTGATTCTAATTCATCCAAATGACAGCAGACATAAACTCCTATGAATTGTTATTTATCCACTTGTCCATCTTCCATGCTCATAAACCTTGTAGGATAATTCATGGCATGCTCTGCATCCATCAACCATTTGCTTCAAATTCACAAATTTGATAATAATGTATCTAGCCTAAAATTATAACCAGTGCTGGTAATGACTAATGACAAGTGTTACCTCATATTCATGAATTCTCACATTCCAACAAATTTTTGGTTTAAGCTTATTATGCTTTTTTCTGAATCTTACCTAACAATTAGTTTTATTTCCTAATAGCCTATTGTTCATCATATTCTACTCTTTCATATGTTCCATAATTTGCCAATTTTTCTTTTGCTGTTGTTGTGAATGATAACAAGCTGAATACCAATGCATTGGAAAAAGATATTTGATATGTTGGAAGTTACTTATTTTATTTCTTCAATGCAGTATGATGCAGTTAAGTTCACAAGCAACTATAAATTGCAGAGATCTTGTCCTGCAACTAACTTGTTGTTTCAAATTATTAATTGTGCTAATGACGAATATTCAGTGACACTGAAATCTGAATGCAAGAACAATATATTCCTGTGGGGTCTCTTTTGGCACATAAAACCAAAGGAAGAAAGCATCCAGCATGAGGAACAACAACCTCATATAATTGATACTGCTGTTATAGATGCTGCTGAAAGTCTGCTACACCTTCGATCAGAAGGTAACTGGAGGGTTCAAATGGTGGACAGCAAAATCCATGATGAACCAAACTCGGATCCTGAAATGCCTCCTCGCTTTGAAGGATCAATTCATGGAAAACCCCCACCTGGCTACCCACAAAAAAGGAAAAAACCTAACTAAGTGGGTCTACTTCCAAGTCTTGCCAGGAAGCTTGCTGGAGAAAGAATTGCTGTTTCATCAGGTATGAAATATCATGAACTTTATTATCTAAGCCTTAAGGTCTATAATCCATCTTTTAAAACTACAGGTTCTGATGATTGAAAACACAAAGGATACCAATGATGCAACATTTTTAAGTCATCAGCTTTCCCAGAAGGGCAGTTATAAATTTTTACTATACTGCCGACTTAAGTTTCAGGCATCCAGTCATTTAGAAATTCATTTCATCCCACTGAACTATATTTATGATCAAAAATAAAATTAGACATTTTCTTGATTTTCCTCAAACTTGGTTAACAGAGACTTATATAGACTAATGCATTCCTATTCTCTGATTTGCATGGACATATCAGGAAACCAGGAAATAGAACCAATATAACATGTAGAGATGGAGCAAAGGAATGGAGAAAACATGCCACAACTAAAGAAAAAGCAAAGTAAATGGCTTCTCATGTTCGATGAATAACAAAAGTTGCACTATTATTTCAGTATGTTTTTGGCTGTTTCAGCTGAAATGTGAACTTGATCCATCCCCAGCTGTTGAGCACCAAACATTGTTTTCCTTATACCCGAGCTTACTCATTATACATGTCTTTTGCAGCATAATATATATCATGATGAGATGATGTACTGTTTATTCATGATGAGATAATGTACTTTTTGTACATGCAAGTAATTCATAAAGTTGTGTTTCAAGAGGTCAGGTCCGTGGTCCCCTCAAAAAAAGGTCAGGCCTGTTTGTCTCTCTTCAGAGTAGTGAAAGCCCACAAGGAATACATCACACACCAAGGCCACAAAAGGCCATGTACATAAATCAAGCATGGCCAAATATCCCCACAAAAGTGCAGGTGCACATGTTAACACAGTAGTGCTTACAACTTTTTTTATTCCTTCAGAGGTCAACCATCTGGTATCCAACCTGTCAAAATTTTTGACAGAATATCGAGTCCTGATGCCCTTACTTCAGCAAAAGGGATTAAAGTGAACAGCCTACAATTGCCACAAGACGCACAACAGCAACATGCAAGTATTATAACGGAGAACACCTTCCTGACATAAAACCTACAGTAATGACATTAATAGAATTTTCTACATGGAATCTGCTGAGACCAGTAACTATACTGTTTTCTTTACAGTATTAGTGATGCAAGACATGACTGTGTCTGAACATGCTTATGAAGCCATACAGTAGACTAGGAGGGAACAGTGATTCCATCATAATCAATCCAGTCATATTAAATCTAAACCAACCCATGTATTTTCTCATTCGCCTATAATGGCTTGAACTGCCTGATCTAGGATGTTTGGACTTTTCTAACAATATTTGGTATCTTTGATATACATATATAAAACAAGAGAGTAACATGCACAGCCACAAACCTGCATGGCATGAGTTTCATCAAACACCCACGACATGTGTGCTAAAAAGGACAAGTAAACAGCTAATGGGCCCATGAATATGCAGTCACAATTTCCATAAGAACCAACGATGAGCACTCAAGCCATTCTTTGAGGGCTTGGTGAATTGTATACCTTCATGAGTTTTTCCATCCATATAACATAAAACCATGGTCCTATGACCTGGACAGCAAAGACACCTCAAACCTAAAGGAGAGGAGGACTATAACAGAAAGAAAATGATTCCACTCTATCGATCCATTGGTAATTTCCAAGGATTGTGAGAAAATAAACAGAAGATAAGAAAGGTGTTGCATGGATTTGTACAGAGAACATTAATTTGGCATTTCACTTGCAAAGCAACACAAATAAATGACGTCGGGCTGGTTTCTCTATCAAGGGTAACCTGGTTGGTCCTCGATTGCTATGATCTATTAAGTCCCAAAACTTTTGGTGGGTGGAATTTTACAACGAGTATAAAGCTTCAATTATTGAAAAAAACCCTGATGTTTTAGATGTATAAACACAAAAAATGACCCAGGACATGTTTCCTACATTGAAAGAAGCCACTTTCCTCAACCACATCACTAGTTAGTCCCTAACCCTCTGGAGAAATAGCAATCCTTTTCCTTATATTAACAAGGACCATCATCAAGTGTACGAGCCTTATCCCACCAAGATTGATGCTGCTAAGAGAAGGGGCAGCATTTTCTTCAAGGAGGTTCTGGTGGATAATGGTTAAGTGGTTCATGCATACACTTGTAACCTGGCATATGATACTAGTTTTATCTTCTCTAATGTCACGATTTTGCCACACCATATCCCACTACTTCGGTCAAATTTAAGTATGCTTCCATCATTCATTTGAATCAATGCATATATTGTTAAATCGAAGTAACAAAACATGTCATATCCTTTTGAACCCACCTATATTAATGAAATATTGAAATCTTAGGCTTACCCTTACCCCTCATGAAATATTGAAATCTTAGGCCTACCCTTACCCCTCCCTCCTACGACATCTGCTAACATCTTGGTTACAAGTCTCCCATCCTTGGGAACCTTAAATACAGAAAACAAAATACCCCGATATGAAAACAAGGATGCCATCCACCCAAAATTCCAACTAATCTCTTCAGACCCTGAAGTCTCAACTCATTTCCATATTTAAAAATATTAAACTAGCATGACATTTTCAATTAGAAGTCTGATTGGCACTGTTTTTAATATCTTTTTTTCTTTCAGGTTTGCATAGTTGGGGATATTATCATTCAGAATCTATACTTGGATGAAGTTAAATACAAACAGCTCAGTAGAACATTTTAACAACAGCAACAGCAACAAAAACAACAACAATAAATGGGCAATAAAAAAGAAGAGGTCACTCAACATCAAAGCCAAGGTTTTGAATATCGTGGAACATGGCTGTCCTGGTCCATCCTGGAATGGAGTGCCCCACATGTCCCAACAGTCAAGACGGTGGATGTCTCATCCCATCCCAGTCCACTACCCAACTAATCCCATCCCGACACTCGGGACAGTGGGATGCTCTTATCACCATGATATTTAAAACCTTGATAAAGGCTGTGTTTGGCTAGGAATAAGAAGGAACAAGAGCCTTTTAACCCACTTATTTGACCTCCTTTCAGCCAAACATTCATTTGACTACATAGATTAAACCACTTCTTCAGAAGAGCAGAATCAGAAAAATTGGTACACCATAAATGCTTTACTTTTATCCTCCAATAACTAAATCCAAACAAAAGGCGGAATAACTTAACACTAATTCCTTTTCCCTCCAACTTATTCCATTTACCCAGGTAACCTGGATTCTTTATTCCATAACCAAACATAGCCAAAGGAATTAGAGGTAATCGAATGTCATAATAAAGCTAAATGATGAGTTTATTTTGATTCTATGAATACTTAGTGGTGTTTAATAAACTATGAAAGAAGAAAGAACAAAAGAAGAACAGAAATATATTGAGGAAAGTATAAATGTGCAAGTGGATGATGTGGAATTTTACAAAAGCAATGGAGGAAGATTCTGACCTTCATAACAGAAATAAAGCACAAATAACTTGATATATTATCAAATCATGATTCTTTACACATATTGCCAAAATTTAGGACTTTGTCTCAACAAAAATTAGGAACTCAAAAAAAAAAAAAGAAAAGTCTAAAACAAGTATAACCATTTCAAACTCAGAGCATAACCCTACTCAACTTTGAATGGATAAAGTGAAATTACAATCTCTATTACATTATGCAACATTTATAACTACATCATATCACAGCCATGTGATGAAGTGTAGCATAATGCCATAGAGTACCCTATCTTAGACCCCTACCTCAAACATATTATCATGAATTAAAATTTACTAGCCAGACATAATATATGAATGCAATAAAAAGGAATAAATGTTTTTCAACTCTAAATAACGAGTATCAGCTTTACATCCATGGCCTTGCTAAACTATAAGCTTGCAATTGGTACCTTAAAAACAACAGAAGTAAACTGAATGTCAGCCATCCAGTCTAAATAACATAAAGTATCAAGGGTATGTGCTGGACCCAAAACATAACTACCCAAACCACCACCCCCATACCCTTAATAAAGAACTCCCTAAACGGTTGAATGCTAAATCGAAATTCAAAATTTCAAATATTTTCTACTCTATCAGAAAAACATGCCAAATTTGAATCTTTAAGAACCTTCAATCAAGTATTTAAGAATAATATCATTTAGAGCCACATATTGCATTTTTATTAATGAATCATTGGAACAAGATTTTTTATAATCTTGCAGATGATTCAACATCTATTCATCAATTACCAATTGAAAAACTTGTAACCAAAGCAAAGCAAAGGCTTATAATTTCTAACATAGTTTACAGAAAACATTAACTTTTCTTCATTTTCCATTACATCATTTGGCTATATATAAATCTGGTCTCTTCAGAGAAATGATTCACATGTATTTTCCAAAATTCAGATCCTGCATATCGATCCCTTGTTTTTCAAATGTTCAAACCAAAAGAAAGAATCATCAACAAATCCATTAGAAGAATAAGCTTAAACACGATTATCGGGATCACCTCATGATATCTGCAGCCCTCAAGCAATGATTTCCCTTTCATAATTTCATTGAAGCATGCCTTGCATCACCAATATGTGTAAACTGAAAACATCGACTATAGGCTTAATCAAAACTGGGAAATTTTAGAAAAAATATATGAACACATGGCAAAATATTGGATACAAGCACCCGTTACCTAATTTCCAAAGCTTTCCCATATCACACCTTCTTAAGTGGCTGCCTTCTAGTTTCCTGTTTTGAAAAGTTGATAAAATCAATTTGATACAAAGCAAATGAAGGCAATAAAATATTGTAGTCAAGAAACAGATATCAAGGTTCCAGACTTCAATGAAAAAGTTGGCCATGTTATGTCCTGTACAAGAACTTGGATTTCTGAAGGATATGAAGGCCAAAATCTGTGTCCTAGGGAAACTATAAAATTTCATATGCTCAAGAATTGTTCTATTGGTCTCAATCTCAGGACAATAAGTATCACTGGATAAGGTTAGTCAAAGCCAGACCAAACAATAGAATTAAAGGCTGAATACTAAATCTAGAACATGGGACATTAAAATTTTCCACACGATTAAAATAATAAATGCAGAAATTAGAACACTACCATTTGGTCCCTGCGGACAATTCCTGTATAGGAAAAAAATAGTGAAATTGGACTGGTTTTATTGAATGCAAAAAATTATATAGGCATCGTTTGTTTCAAGATTCAAGACACCTTTCTCATTTTTCTGGAACACATCAGGGAGCCATCAATTTGACTTCATATCATTGAATTTTGCGAAAACTCAGGAATGAGTATGGACCATGGAGCAGAAAATGCATATTTATTATACTGTAATATCCTTTTCTTTTAAAAAATATCATGGCAAAGCTCCTTTTAATGAATGCTATTACAAGGACCAAAATAGGCAAATTAGGTGCCTTACAACTCAACAGCGCAGAACAGATACATGCCTTTTACTATTTTCTTTTCTTAGTTCAAGTAATTACACTAATTCCAAAATCTTAGAAAGGAAAAGACCAAGAGAACGTCATTATCTTGCAGATCATGCCAAGTTGGCTGACAAAAAATAAACAAAAAAAAAATGAAAAGAAAAAATCATAAAGGAGTGTTATGTAACAGCTGTACAACTTCCACCACCCTCAGCCCACCAGCAAAACCAGTTGAATCTAAGTCTCCAAATTTTACAGAGATCCTCAGGGAGTATCCTTCTCAAAACCCAAAACAGACCTAATAACTTGCCCTTCCTGACCTAGCTTACCTTCACAATGTTGCCCCTTACCACTTCCATAAGCCCCACCATCAACCTCTGATACTTATATTTTCTTACCTAGAAAGGCATTATCGATCATCTCTTGACACCCATACTCCTTTGACAAGAAAATATTGTCCAAATTACTCACTGAATCCATCTACATCTAAACTAAAATTCTGGTCCCAGAGCTTGTTTGCCAGACAAGTGATAAACCATACTGTATACTTCAAGTTGTAAATTAAATTTGAACAACAATAGTAAACATGCCAAATTGGGTACAATATTTACTGGTTTTATTTCCACCTAAAATCTTCAAAGCATACTTATCCAGAGTTGTGAATATTAATTAATATCACAATTATAATTATAACTAAATGATAATTATATAAATAGTAATGAAAATGGCTTTCTCTAAAAATTAAGTGTTCCAAATGAAATGAAAAAGGTGATAACCAATGAAGATCAAAAGGAAGTCTAAACCCTAATGTCCTATTTGAATTAGTAGACAACAACATGATGAATTCTTGAGTTATGAAAGATGATACTTTGGACCTATTTACCTGCACAAGAAGTCAATCCAAATGCACAATGGTGTCATGATGAAGACCAAGCGCATCTTGCGTTCCATAAAAGAAATTAAGAAGGCCTTAAAATGAAAGCACGTGAAATCATAGAGGGCAAGGTGATCAAAGAAGGAATTTTCTTATGAAAAAAGAAAAGATCAACAGCCTTTACACATAACTTGCAAGGATAGCATCAATGGGCAGTCCATATTTGGAAAAAAAATAAAAAAGTCTGCAAAAGTATGAGAAAGTATTATTCAAAGAAGATTATATATTGGTTAGCAGATAACCCTGCTTTCATAAATACTTATTGAAAAAAAAAGAAAAAAGTGGGGAAGAAAGAGCAAAATGATGTTTGGAGGTCCAACTAATATCTCCACATAAGATGAAAGAACCCCACCCTGGCTCCAGCAATCAGCCTAACTTAATTCTGGTGAGATTTGGTAAGGATAGTGAGGAATGGCTATATCAAATACATAGCTCTATATAAGAATGACATTGCTAAGCTGCATTTCTAATGCAATGGTTCCTATATCGTGATTTTGATAATGCTTGCATTGTATTTCCTGAAATGTTCAAGTAACCACGATGCTGAAAATGTTAGACTGAATAAAGTGTAGGGAAGCCCAAAAGTGATTTGAACATGTGGTAAAATAGTAGAAAAAAGGGAAAGGAACCCATTGCCTAGAATCTCAGTCTCCTTTTGTCTCACATGCACTAATCATATGCCTTTGAGGTAACTTGTTTAAGGAAGCACACATGGGACCAGTAGACAGAAAATCCAGAGATAAAATTTCAATAAAAAAGGCATAAAAAGAGAGAGGCCTGGTGCACAAGGTTCCAACCACTGGCAAGGGTCAAATGTACGTAGCCTTACCCCCACATGCAGAGCGTGTTTTGAATCCATGATACGTAGGCCTCAATGAAGTAACCTTACTGTTGCACCAAAGTCCACCATTTATTTAAGAAAAGTAGGTATCTTGTATCATGTTGAAAAAACAGACTTCATGCAACCATGTCCAATATGTCCTTAGAAGTCTGCATAGAGTTTCAGAATTAAAAACTTGTTTAAAACAAAGTACGTCAAAGCATCCCAAACCAGCCAATTCGGAACATATAGAACCAGACCACTCCATTATCGACATAGTTTCCCCATTCGGAACAGCTTATAAATGGTGTCTCACTCTCCCTTGTTCAAAGCACTTGTCCCTGTCGAACCTGCCATCCCCATTCGAACTCCTTGTCCCCGTCAACAGATCTAGAGAGTCTTTCCCCCCTTCTCTCTCCCTCTCCCTCTCTCTTGGAGTCCCCATCGCTGAATCTGGAGCTCTTGAAGCTTCCTGTCAATAGATCTAGTGAGTCTATCTCTTGCTCCCTCTCCTTCTTCCTCTCCTCTCTCTCCCTTCTCGAATTTCCCCATTGATGAGGCCTCTCTCTTTCTTCCCCTCTCTCTCCCTCCCTCCACTTCCTCTCCCCCTTCTCCCTCTCTCGTCCTCCCTCTCCTTCTACCTCTCCCCCTCCTTGTTTCCATACATTCTGGCAAAGCACGATACAAACCTATACCATACTGAACGAAACCAATCACCAGCTGGTACAACTCCCGTCGTCAGTCCAGCAAACCTTTGTTTTGAAATTTCTAACATTAGCAATTGCTAAGGCTAGTCAAATTAAGACCAAATTTTGGACATAGCTCAAAAGTAGCCTAGAAAACTTGATAACTAATCAATCACAAATAATAAATGCAGAATAGAAACATTTTGTCATTTCGTAATTGAAGATCAATAATTAACAAAAAAGAAAATGCTGGTGAAACAATATAATATGTCTTTTAACGAAAAGTATAACATCACTGAATACTTATATAATATAATGGTTTTTTTGATGGCATCCTTTATATGTGCTGAATCAATTATGCAACAAGAAAGCCTAACATTTTGCATGGTAATCATATGAGCAAGTTCCAAATAATTATAGAGAGAGGAAGAGAGGGTGGGTGGGTGGACACATTGCACAGCATGTGGACTTGTTCGTATTTTATCTTATTTTCCTCAAAAGGCAATAAAATAATGAAAGTAAACAGCACAAACTTGTAAAGGAACACAATTTTTTGGCAATTAATACTACATCTCATTGTTTTTATCTTCCTTATTTTAGGAATCGAGGTTTTAAAGGATCAGGAACACACCAATCCTTAGTTGGCATGGCATGCATGGTGCCATATATTGTACTGACACAATGTATTGTCCAGTAAAGGGCCAGCTAAAGTGATCAATAAAAGATAAGACAAGGGTATAATATTGAGTGCACACAGGATGGTACGAGGTCAAATATGAGATTTAGGGGCCTACCAAGTATAAACAAACCAATTTGCTAGTCTACATGTACTATTATAACTAGAGTGCAAACGAGTTGAGCTACGCGTAAGCCACTCGAGCTACTTGAACTCAACTTGAGTCCAAGCTTGACTCGGCTATTATCAAGCTCGCGTAGCAAAATACTCCACTTGAAAACTCATGAGCCTATTTGAGCTTATATATATATATATATATATATATATATATTAATAATATTATTTTTATTTTATATATATTAATATAAATATTATTAGTAGGTTAAGGCTCGAATTCGAGCTCGAGTATGGATCGATTGATATTCAAGTGTCAAGTTAAGTTGATCTCAAGTTTTGTCTTTTTTCATCAAACTAAGCTCGAGCTTGGGATATTAAGGCTCGATTGATCTTGAGCTAAATTTTGAGTGAGTATTTTGAATTGAGTCGAGCTCCAGCTCCTCACTTAATTGCACTCCTAGTTATACCAAGATTCGTAATATTGGCCGGTACTGTACTTGTACCAAACCAATATACAGTTTCGTATTCTACAGATACTTGGTACGTCTTGCCATCACATACCATATCGCGTACTGATACTATAATAAGATGGTACCGGTATGAGGTCCAGTGCCAAGACCTTGAACCTTAGTTATAAATAAACCAACTCTCTAGATTGTTTACACAATCATGCGGAGACAACCTCCATATATTAGGTATCACATGCTAGTGGTTTGCCAACTTGGCACTAGTTATGCATCAGGTAGTGCCTTTCGAATGTTTGGCTTGATTGTCTGTCATGCACTCGAATGCATCAAGTACCATGTCAATGTTGTGCACCAATAAGCCAAGGCACGATATATATCATGCCTTGCCAATTACCACTTCAATCCATATGAACCACTACCAACTACTTTATGATTACTCTTTCGCTGAATAGTGTGACAATTATTTTCAGAGTTCTGCATCACAATCAAGGGCCACTGAAGGGACCACTAGAGTCTTCCCAACTAATATCATCTCTAAGTGCAAATGTGCGATTTTTTTTGGGAAACCATGAACAATTTCAAGTCCCAAGTGCATCATCTTCCCAAGTTTATGCCATTACAATTATATAACTTACTATGACCCTCTTAGCATGGAGATTTCCTTGTATGAGCTATTTGTGGAGGAGAGTTTTCTTGTTGTTAATGCCACACAAACACCATGTTCCTCTACCAAAGACATGTCGCAGCTTCTTGCTCAACTTTATGACATTTAGCTGTGATCCTTTAGCACTTCTTATTTATGCATATTTTTTTATGCTCGGGGCAACATTAGATATCCTAGGCATGACTAAGGAATGAATGATATGCTTTTGGTGCTCTTTCATTGTTGCTAAATAGAAAGTTCTAGCTAGATCCCCTAGGGAGCTCATCAAATTGTACCAATTCTGGTTAGTGTCAAAATATCTGCATCTAAATTGATCTAGAGAAATCATATTGGAATGATGAATGCCACATTCCCATCTTGTCCTGAATATGCATATGTCAATATTGAAAATTTATAAGCAATTATTGAAAATTTTACAAGTAAATTGCTCCATCTCCACTTCTTAGTATCAATTTTATCCCTTTCAAATTTAACGTATTTGGACAAAGCTAAAATGCATCATAGCCCCAAAAGCTCTTCATCTAAAAAGAAAAAAAGAAAAAAAAAAAAGCCTTGGAGGAGGAAAAAAACTAGACCATCTGTTGCACCAATAGTTGCAAATTGAAGCCTAAGAATTATTAACAATTGACCTAACGTCTACAGATTTATTTGATACCCAAAATTCACATTACAACTTAGCCTGGAAACAAATTGAAGTTTGAAGTAGTAAACTTCTTCAATCCTTGGACCTAAACACCAGCCTTATTCTTAAATGACTTGTCTCTATAATACTTAGCTATAATCAAATATATAAGAAGCCATCATCTACCTCCCATGATCTCCTAGGTCTTTCATGCAATAAGGCCCATTCAATCAACTCCAAGCCTCCTCTCCTACACTTCAATAGATTAACACAATTCATTGTGTGAATCCCCACATAACAAGTTTTGATTTCAAAGCATGCTTGGCAGCAACCATAGATAGCCCATGTCGTGCACTTTAAATTGGCAATCAATCCTACAATTAACTAATAATAATAAATATATAAAAATCAACAAATTTCCTTCCTTACTTCACCTTTCCTTGAGCAAATACATCTGCTTATACAGGTCAGCCTCAGCTATGTCATTTTAAATTTCCCCCTTTTTTAATTCAACATCCTCGTTCCACTGCTTGATCTCATAATTAAGTTCCTAAAGCTATTTACAGGATGAACTTTCATTCTCTTCAATGCTCCCTCCACCCTCCTGCATTAAGGTTTGCTTGAATCAAAAAGCAAAAAAAAAAACTCTTGTTTTCCAAGCCATCAAAATTTATATCGAGAAACTCATTTCTACAATTGATAAACCATAAAATAAAATTTCAGGCACGATACATGATAAAACATAATGAAAATTCTAGAAGATTTAAAATTTTAAACCATGAACAAAGTCATTCTAAAGAAACTTATGATAACATGAACTCACAGTACGTGTACTTAATGGTGGTGTAAGGCATAAGCCAAGTGAACTGTGCGGTACTTTCACATAGGAACCTTATGAATAAACATATCATGAACGTATGTGCTTACAAGAGCTAGGGAGCAGAATATTTGGAAGTGAGCACATAAAGGCATCAGAATGAAATAATCCATGAATACCCTTCACTGAATTGGAAAAGAAGTGACAGACAGGTCTTCCACTTAACCTGGCAAGATGGCATAAATGGTCTGGCCGATGCTGATAGTTAACCTAGTTTGGAAAGAAATTTATAAGCGTATAGTCCAAATTTTAGAACTTTGGGATGGTCAGTCCACTGCTAGTTATTACTAGAGTGTCTTCCTCACAACAATTTTCGGGGGCTCTTGCACCGAACCAATAATCACTGATGGAAGATTGCGGCTACCTAGTTATCAGCCAAAGCTAATACAGGGCAATGCCAAAAATTAATCCAGGGTTGTGCTGGTTGAATTAACTTTTGGCTCGTGAAACTATAACAAGGATCGGATTAAATTATTATCGATTCCAGCATTCTACTACATAAGGATATTTGAGAATCCGCACTTTTGTAAAAGAAACGATTTCAGCTATTCCAAGAACTGCTTAACAGAGAATATTAGCATAAAAATTGTGATTCTTAACAACCTTCTTGTTTCCTTTTTTTCTCCTTTTGAATAATCCGAAGATCCCTGGTAAATAACGAAAAAGAGTAAACGAAAAGAGGAGAAGAAAAAAAAATAATAGTTAAAAAATCGTACTTTTCCGTCTTTTGGATCCGTTATTCGAGTAAAAACACATCACCACATCTTCTCCTTCTCTTACCCCACAAGAAGGAGTTTCTTGGTCGCGTTCTTCACGGTTCTGTATACTCGCTTGCTATCCTTCCTTCCCTCTGGCTCACTTCTCCTCCGTGACCGCCATCATCGCCCTCAGATCGATCCCCAATCGATAGAAATTCACCACCGAAACACCAGAAAGAATCCTAACCAGTGAGAAGTCGTCACCAGAGAGCGAGGGTGCCCCGCTCGATGGCGGTAGAATGCACGGTGCGCAGCGTCGGAGCGAGCGGACATCATGACGGAGGGTGGACGGAAACGGTGGTGAAGTGAACATAAAGAAAACCGCGCTATATATTGGCCGAGGCCCAGGCCCATCTCATTATAGTAATCAACAATAACCCAACCCATTAAGTCAAGGTTGTAATTTGGGATTAATTCCTATGATTCCAGAAGCTAATCCAAACATAGGATTCGTGACAGAGTTTGGATGGTGATAAAGTATATTTAAATTTGGCAATTTCCAATCCCTACTTAAATAGAGGCTGAGGCCAATTTCAAACGGTATTGCTACAAGGTGAAGGAAGAAAAATGGAAATAAGGAAGTGGAGGAGAGGAGGCGAAGGAAGTTGCCAAGGAGGTGAAGGAAGTTGGTAGCTATGGCTGGATTTGTGGCAAACCCATGGCCGGCTAGATTACTTTTGCATGCCTGCTTTTGGCATGGCCTCCTGGTTTGAATCATGGTACTTGGATATGCACCTATGTCTATGTATACTTATAATAATCCATCTACTCTCAAGTCATAAAATATTCTTGGTAGTGTCTAATGTGTTACGGTAAAATCGTTTGTCTTAATTTTTTTAACTAATTTATAACCCCATGCATGCGTTGCATGAAATGTTATTTTTTTAAATCAATATTTAATTTTGTTTATCTCATGAATATCCGATCTACAAAAGAGTGGAGGAGGAAGCCATACCTCCATTTTAATATATATATGTGTGTATATATATATATTAGATTAGATATATTAAACTAAATTAAATTAAGCTCTTAATAAAGCCTCAAGGGACCAACTCACACCGCCACGCACAAAACCTAAGATACATCAATTCACTAAACAACCTAAACGTGTGAGAATAGTAATACAAAATTCATGGATCATAGTGATAAAAATAAATGAGATGAGAATCTGTATCAAGTTTAAAATGCAACAAAAATCTAAATTCATCAACCGTGCTGCTATCAAGCACTCAGTATTTAGGAATGCTGTGAAAAATACCCTCCCATGCTGTGCAAAGAAAGACGCTACATCTTCAAGCTTAGCATCATAAGGCAAAGGAGAAGCAGCAATAGTTCTTGAATCCACTTGCTCTATAACCTCCTCTGGCTTCAAAAGTACAGTACTTCTACCAATTCTCTTCCCTACAAAATGTTCACGGAGCACATAAGAAGAGCATGTGTGTAGATTAAGGATAAGAGAAGGTTCATATACCAGGCCTTAGTTAAAGAATGTTATGATTCTCAATAACCCCATCACCTCAGGTCAGGCAAGGAAAGAAATGCTTTTGTGTGTGAGCTAAAAAGATCACCTTCGGTAATTTACAACTTCTTGAACTGCACTTGGGTTTTGACGTTAAGCCCTGAAATAGCACAAAGCAACTCCAAGAAGATTGGAAGGCAGCTGCTTTTAAAAACTATAAAATGAAATAAATAAAAACCTTTTGCTTTGAAAAACTATAAGATGAAATAAATAAAAAACATTTCTTTTACCCTATCAAGGAATGTAACCACCGTTGGCACAACAGCATCACCTTCTGGGACTGGCGGCCTCACCACCGGCACGTCAGTCTCAACAGCATCTCTGTTTGGGATGGAGAGGCATCTACGAAGCGGGCGAACATGGAAGCTTAGGCCCGGCATCACAGTCTGTGACGAAGAGGCATTCACGAAGCGGGCAAATAGGGAAAGCTTAGGCGTTGTAAACGGTGCCTGAGAGCGGGCGAACAGAAAAGCTTAAGCATTGTTTTCTCCACATGGCTCTCTCTCTCTATACCAACACCCGATGTATCAAACAAAGACTTCTCTATTGGGAAGCTTTCATTTTAATATATATATATATTAGATTAGATTAGCTATGCATGTTTAACTATGAGGCCTTTGGTTGGGTTGGCGGTGGCATATATTTGGTAGAGGTGGCCAACAAGCCTGGCCGCCCGTGCAAATAAGATTTGCTGTGCATGTTTAACTATGAGATCCTTGGTTGGGTTGGTGGTGGTACATATTTGGTAGAGATGGCCAACAAGGGTGGCCCGACGCCGGCCCAAAGCGGTTGGGTTGGTGGTGGCATGTATTTGGTAGAGGTGGCCAATGGGGCGGCCCGGCACCGGTCCAAAATGGGCCGGGTTGGGTTTGGGATTCGCGAGTTTAGGCCCGAGCATAGCACGAGCCCGATAAGAACTAGCTCTAGTCCAGCATGATGGACAGGGCCCGATCCGGCATGATTAGGACCGTTATGGGCCTATCCAGGCTCGTAATGATAATATAATAGATATTTTTTTTTAATTTTAAATGATAAAATTTCAAGAAAACATCACTTTTTTATCCTCCCCAATAGCCATATAACGGCTATATTTGAGGGTAGAGAGGTCATTTGGCAATTTACATAACTTTTTGATAAAAAAAAATTCAAAAGACCAATATACCCCCTATCAACGGTCATAAATGACTAGCATGTAAGGGTATTTTGGGAAGCATGAAAATTTCTAACTACTATAAATAAAGGTTTGTTCTCACTATTTCCACCACATCAAATCCAGTCCTTTCTCTCAATCCTTTCTTACTCTCAATCTTTTTTTCTCTATAAACTTTTCTTATTTACTTGCTTATAATCAATTTTGCTCAAGTATGTTTGAATTCTTTCGAAGTTGAAAAATCGAGTTACTAGCATCGACTACTAAGCTCTTTCATCTTTAATCTTTATTGAAGAGTATATTGATCTCTATCTAATATTTTTATTTTTACTTCTTTTTATTAGCATAAATAGATTCTTATTATGATAGCAACCCTAGTATGACCCCCGATGAAGAGACGGATACTCTTGAAAAAACTACTAGTGCTCAAGTACGTAGGACTAGAAAGAGAACTAGTGAGGTATGGAGAGATTTTGATGAATCTACAAATACCCATGGTGAACCTATGGCAGTTTGCAAGAAATGCAAATCCATCCTAATCAGTAAATCATTTAGTGACATTGGCTACTTGAAACACCACATAGAACAACATAAGACACATGATGCAAAAATCCAAGCCCAATTGAATTTTACTGGGGGTAGTCTTAGTTCTTGGCAATATAGTCAAGAAATACAAAGTAGAGAGCTTGCTAGGTGGATAATTTACGAGAAAAAATCATTTATAAAAGCTAAGTCAGAAAAATTAGAGCAATATATCCAATGGGGTCTACAACTACAATATAAATGAATTAGTAGGAAAATAATTCGTAGAGAAGCAATAAAGTAATATATTGAAATGAGAATTGAACTTCAAAAATTATAGAGTATTAATGACCTATGATATTTGGACTGCTAATACCAATGTGCTAGTTATATTTGTTATACTATATATTTTATAGACAATGAATGGAACATAAATAAAAGAATCTGAGTTTTAAACTACTTAAATTTCCACACACTACACCTGTAATTTCGAATGCTATAATGGCAACTACAACATATTATGGCATTCAAAATAAGATATTATCTATTGTTTTTTGATAATGCATCTAATAATACTACTTTTTTTTACTGAAACAATCATTAAATTCAATTTTAGATGATGAGTGTTTACATATTAGATGTATATGCCATATATTTAATTTGTGTGTGCAAGATGGTTTTAGTATTTTAAATTGCTTGATCACTCAAATTAAGAATGCCATCTGATTCATCGAGCATTCTCCTTCAAAAAAATAAGATTTCAAGCAACTGTATAACTCTCACGGTAAGGTATATAAAAAAATTTAAACTTGATATTGTGCATAGGTGGAATTTCATATATCTTATGTTAAGTAGTATATTTGAATATTTTGAGTTGATAAATATTTTTATAAATTCTCAATTATTTTTTGAGAAATCTCTAACTTTTGAGAATTAGCATTTTGCCAAAATTTTACAAGATTTTTTAGAAATATTTTTTAACGCAATAATTTTTTTCTCTGATGTATATTATTTCACTTCCTATAAATTTTTGACATATATTATTCAGATTATTAAAAAATTTTCTTTATATAGAAATAATGAAACTTTGACCCCTCTAGTTCACACAATGGAGGTTAAGTAGAGAGAATATTAGCCTAGGTTAAGTATTATACACTCTATTGCTACTATTTTTTATCCTAGAATTAAATTGAATGGTGTTCTTTATTTACTTGATAAATATCATGAGTATATGTTGACTGATTCAACTGGTAATAAAGAAATAGTTGAACGTTATTTGTATGCCATGTATAGTTTGTATGATGCCAGATTTGAAGACAGTAAATGTTAGATGCATGCTCTAGAAGTCAAATTGACTGACACATATGTACATTTTAGAGACATAATTTTATAATTAAATTTTTATATATTAATAAAATTTAAATTTTTATCTATTCATATCTGTGTTTATTGTATCTGTGAATCATCTATTGAGTTAATGGATATGATAACATATATTCTCAAGCGTTGAGAATTTGAGACATGTGTTATTATTAGTTAACTCATAAAATACTTTCGATCGTAGGATCATCACAAAGATGGTGATTGATCTAAAAAGATTGGTGTATGATTGCTTCCTTAGGATAGATGAGTTTTGAATCTATAATGTGGAGACATCAGAGCAAAAGTGCAAGTACTTATTATGATCAAAGATATTGAGCATGATCAATCTCGAGTAGTCACAAAGACATCTACCTTCTCATCAGTGACATACTCATAGCTGTAGTAGTGTATTTAATTCTCTGATCTAAGATACATCGATAGTTCACCTTGAGAATGCTGTAGTTTGACTATACCATAACCCAATCTTCTAGCCATATTGAGTCTTGAGGTGTATATTGGCTGCAGTATGTTCATTGTAGAAATTGGATCACACTAAGATGGAATTTATCAACCTCGGTAGAAGAAGAGTAGTCCTATGTAGATCATGAGATTGAGTTCTAAAGCCAATGACCCTAGCAGTGTGAATGATGAAAAGATATTTTGATAAAGTTTTACATCGGATTCGAATCAATTAATTCTAATATATGACAGGAACAAGATTTGACGAGTTATCCTTGACCTCTGTCCTATCGAAACTCATGATAGAAGAATCGAATCACACGATAACGTACCTTAAGGTTCATCTCTTTAGTTCTGCTGGTTTGCTACTATATATTGCTAGATGTCACTGATAAATTGTGAGAGCTCACTAAAATCATACTAGATCAATAATTATTGATGGATGTGAGTTAAAATTATTCCAACATATTGAAAAGAGTTTTAATGATACTATAATGGAGATCATAGTATATCTCACTACCAGACAGAATTGAACTTATGAGGTCACACAATAAGAGATTTAATCTTGTATTGATATAATTGGACTTGTAAAATTATAATTGGATTAGGATTTGGTGAAATCTTATTGGGTTTAGGCACACCATGCTAGTACATCGTTAAACCCAAATTTCTTCTTTGGACTTGATTCCTTATTGGATAAGGTTTATATCAAGTCAATTGCCTTATTCCTAACCTAATCTAGGTGGTCAAGAGGGGCACCACTTTGGGCACCTCAATAGGATTAGGTTAAGTCAATTAGTTGATTTATTTTCACTTTTTCTCCCTTGGCACAGGTTTTATGGAAGGGGCACATACCACCTCTGGATGAGATCAAGAGGGGCATACATCTTGGCATGTTCCAGGTGTGCTCACCACTGAAATCCATGTGGAGGAATAAGAGAGGCATACACCCCTCTCTAGTTCCAGCACGAGGAGAAGGGAGAGAGGGCACATGCTCCCTCTTTTTCTTGTTTGGATGAGGATAAGTGGCTGCCAAGTGTTGATGCCCACTTTACTCATCTATTTGGGAGGGATTATATATCATTTAGATCTAATTTTCTTGAGAAGAAAATCAGATTAAATGGAATGAGTTGTTATGAGATAACAACTAGCCATGTTATTCTGATTGGTTTGAATTTTGAATTCAAATCAAGGATCTATAAAAGGGCAGCCTTTTAGGATTTGCCAGGTAATGAAAATCAGATTTTCATAGCCTCTCCTTATGTTCATGCCTCCTCACCCTTTCCACTCTGTCCAACGCCCAAAGAGTTGGGCGTCCCTATCTCCACTTGTCTAAGGTTGTCAGGCAAGTTTCTCTTGTGCCAAGAAAGTCTTAAGGGTTGAGATCGAGGAAAGAAGATTAAGAGTTGATCTAGGATTCGGAAAGGCTCACAAGAAGGACGATCAAAGGTTGATCCCGATAGATATCTGTAGAGGTTGGGTACGTACGCAGCTCAACAGCGAACCTCCTTTAGATCGATGATATTTGTGATTACAGTGTTCATCTACCTACACAAGATGATAATGAGATTGTCACAATCTATTTTACATGCTAATTTCTTGCTTGTTAATCTGATTTAGATCTATGATCGGATGTCGGAACGATTTTTATTTTTTTGAAATTTATTACGTCGAAGTTTAACTGATCTGGTATGCAACCTGATCATTCAGTAGAGTTGATATAACCACATCTAGACAAGCAAGTACAAGTAGCAATGGAAAGCATAATGTATTGCAGTGAATAGTCCAACGACAACGGCAATCGGGCGATAGTTCGCCTTCATTGTTTTTGTTGTTAGAATTAAACTTTTACCTCACTAATGACATCACCGCTGCCCTCAATTTCAATCAGCTAGATAATTTTGATGTATTGCAATGATAGAAATTACAGCAAAATACCTTTCCGATGCTTGCTACAATAGCACGAGATATCCTAGCTGTGCCAATATCTACTGTCGCTTCAGAGTCTATATTCAGTGTCGATGGACAAATTTTGGATGAGAAGAGAAGCAAAATGAACAAAGAAGTTGTAGAGATGTGTGACTGCTTCAAAAATTGACTAGATACGGAGAGCCGACTCTAAGATATTGACGAACATCTAACAAGTTCCAAAGATGATATTAACATAACCATCACCAACGAATCCACAACCTTTGTTATCGAGACAGGATTTCCATAATTATAATTTGTAAACATATCAAGTTTTATTTTTCAATATGAATAAAAATTATGATATATTTTTTAATTATTTTTTTAAAAATCTTTGCATTCTCTGTAATTTGAACAACAAGCAATTCAATTATCAATCAAAATTTTGAGGTATTTTGTCATAATTTCTTCTATGTGTATATTTCAATAATAATTTTTTTTTAATTTTTTTCTAAATTCAAAGGTTAAAAAATTAAATATTAATCTTAAAAGTTAAAAATTTTATTTTTTTTAAAATTTAATATTAAATAAAAAATAAAAATGGGCCTGACGGGCACAACATGGCCCAAACCCGCATGGGGCCAAACGGGCTAGGCCCGACTTATATAAATTTGGGCCTTAGACCGGGCCTGAAAGGGTGTTTTACTAAACGGGCCGAGCCAGTCCCGGCCCGTTTATTTCTAGGCCTTCCTATGCCCAGGCCAAGCTTGGCCCGGCCTGTTGGCCACCTCTAATATTTGGTGGATGCAAATTAGATAACCACCTAGCCGGCAACCTTCACATCCATCAAGTTATGTATGAGGCAATGATGTTTGGAATGGCTTTGAGAATTAGCTATATGGAGAAATTGCTCATATGATTTTTCTTCCATAACTTTTAATAACATAAGCCCTCAAATCCTAAGCCAATATCTTTGTTTACACATGCTCCTAAGATGCTTGGCTAGCTGCCCTAATCTCATAGTTATGTTTTTTTTTGCTCCCAAGAGGGATGCAAAAGTAAAATCTCTAATATTATAATTTAAAATACAATATTATTTTTTTTATTCATGTTCCTCAAAATTTTATTTGGCCTCATTTTTATTTTTCTTATTTATAAAAATAATTTTTTTATTTTATTTTTTAATTATAAATATGGTGATAATAACTATGACTATTATGATAAAGACTATAATGATAATGGCAATGATAATAGCAGTGGTAATAGCAACGATGATAGTAGTGGTGGATTATTGATAATTTGGTAGTGATATGATGTAGGCTATTGTGATAGTGACGATATTATCATGGTAGTGGTGGTCAAAATTTTTTTTTTTAATTTTTAAAATTATATAAATAAAAATTTTTTAATTTTATTTTCTAAGTAATGAAATATTAAAAAAAAATAAAAAAATAATAGCACCAAATAATTTATTTTATCTTTACCTTCCTGATTAAAAAAGAAATAAAAAATAGCAATGCTAATTAGGCCCTAACTCTTGGTCATTAAACGAGTCAAATAATAAAAATATTACTAGATTATAATGGTAGATACATATTTTTATATAATATATCATTACTTAGGTTAGTTTTTGAATAGATAAATAAAAAGCTGAAAATACTAATGCAATGATAAAAAAAAAAAAAAAATCTAAAACAAAAATTATTTGTCAACTGAGGATGACGGCCACCGCAATTCCTCTCTCTACATGATCGAACACGAAAGCGCATCCTGATCCGCCAATTACAATTATTAACTATAAATGTGAAAATCAGACGGCTATGAAACGATGTACATGGTCGAATGCGTCGAATCCCAATCCAACGGCTGTCACAGCCACGGCTATGAAACGATGTACATGGTCGAATGCGTCGAATCCCAATCCAACGGCTGTCACAACACCATGATGGGCACAGCCACGACCGTGTCCCTCTTTTTCCGGGGAAAATTCAAGCTAAAGTTCTCTGATCCGAGGTCGCGGACGCTTCATAGCCGGTCCCAAATCCATACCATCCCTTCTCCCGGCGGCAGACGCTTTCTAGGGCTTCAGAGTAGAGCTTATAGGTGCGTTAGCGATGGCGATGGTGGCTCTCAGAAGAGAGGGGAGGCGCTTCCTCCTCTCCCCCATGTCCCCAAATCCCGCTACCGCCGCTCGATCCGCGATCCTTTCGGAGTAAGATCACATCGATTTCGCCCTTGATCTCAGTTTCTTTCTCTGGCTCGATTTCGGAATATTTTGATGTTCATTAGAGAGAGATCCTGAGAAATTTTCTTTCTGCTTCGTCTTCATGTATATCTGTTGCTGATGTGAGAAAATAGTTCTCGATTGACTTACAGGAGAATTACTTGATTAATGGAGAAATTGACCCCCCCTTCCCCCCTCACAGCACAGACGAAATCAAATGTTCATACAAAGAAGCAGCAAATGATTTATTTTTCGTTTCTTGTTTCTCCTTGCACAAGCTTAATCGGAATTCTCGGTCAAGGAAACTGATTGGCGACTCTATAAGATTTTTTATTTTTTATTTTAAAATCCCAATGAGCTGATCTTTTGAGATGTGTGATACTGCTGAACCACGGTACCTTTTTTTTTTGGTATAAAGACAGATAGCCATATTTTTGGAGTAGGATATTTTATTTAGAGGCTGCCACCGCGAGATACTGGATTCGCTTCCACACATGATGAAAGGGAAAACCTTGCTCGTTTCTCACTTCTCATATTACTTGACATCACCTCTTAGGAGGCATTAGGTATTCTATTTTACATTTTTTTTTTCTCAAAAAAGAAAAACTGATGATAGTGTCCCCTTGGTTATTGGCAACTACCAGCCAAGGTGCCAACTTTGATAGGTATATCTCCATGGTGCACATTTGCGTGCTTCGTTGGAAAAAGAGTCACAGATAGTTGATGTTTGACTCAAAAAATAGTTCGATAACTTCCAATTTGGGTATCCAGATGTAGTTTTCATTTATCTGCTTTATTTGATAGAGTGGTTGTTGGTCCGTGGAAGATAAGAGATATAAGTTTATACAACTTTCAAAACAATAAATACAGTTTCTTAAAGCAAAGTTAAAAATGGTGGCAAACATGTGTAGGAATGGAAAAAAAAAAAAATGAATTGACAGATTGTCAGGATGAATATTGCAACTCAGGATAATGAGATGAAAACCCTTTTGAGCATTTGAGTGTTTTTTTTTTTTCTTTCTTCTATTTCGGTATCATCTTTATGATTCTAAGTTCCATTAACCATGCTATGGGAATGGTAGCGTGGATGAATATAGCACAATCAAGAAAGTTCAGTTAGGGCAAGTGCATGTGAAGCGGAGGATGTCGGGACTTCTCTGTCTTCTTCTTCTCCTCCCCCCCTCCTCCTCCTCCTCCTCCTCCTCCTTCCCCTCCTCCTCCTCCTTCTTTTCCTTCTTCTTTTTCTTATTATAGTCCCTGAGATGGCAATGTGCCTTAGCACACTCTCATCCATGACAGCCCAAACTTCTACTCTGCCTTCAAGGTAAATTATGTGCCAAAAAATGATGAGAAATACCTTGATTCATCATATTAAAAATGTTTTATATTCCCTCCATGCAGAAGCATGGGAAGACGAAGTTCGATCCGTGGGGTAAGTTACCAACGAGACCTATTAACCTGTTAGGCTGTTACCGCTTTAGGAGTAAAAAGGTAGTTTTATAAATCTGTAGACTTGAACACTATGTAATTCATTGTTCTATCACATAGTTTACAATTTATTTGTATGATTGGCATGTTTATCTCTATGCAAATTTGAATACCCCTGCGCAATCTTAATCTACTTCAGGCCATTGCTTGGATTTTTTTTCCTAATTACTGTCACATAAATTTTCATAATATTAACACGAGCTTGTACTTCAGAGAGTTCAACCCATCAGGCACTCGATCCATTTCAACTCAAGTAGGTGAGAACCCTTACTTTCTTGCTTACCTTTTTTTTTAAAAAAAAATTCTCACATAGTTAGATTATGCTTTTGTAACTGTGATGTAACTAGTTCTTTATGCGTCTATGTATGCCTTGCAGTCAGAAACAGGATGAAAAGTGTTAAGAATATCCAAAAGATTACAAAGGCAATGAAAATGGTGGCAGCATCAAAGCTACGAGCTGTTCAAATCAGAACTGAGAATTCACGTGGACTGTGGCAACCTTTTACTGCACTTCTTGGGGATGTCCCTAGTATGTTTCTCACTTCCTTTATGTTTGACAGACAGATGCTTTTAAATGTGTTAACATCTAGATTGATTTTCTTTATGATGCAATATTTTTTTTCCAAATGCATTTCAGCCCGTTCTTGCCATTAATCCTGTATTTCCCTAAATATATGGCCTTCTTGTAAGTAGTAGAATATAGGTCAGTAATGTGGAAAATCTCTGTTCAGCTCTCTGAACATGTAAATATTTGTGATCAGAGAAAGTCTTTAAATTGTGAAATTTTAAAAAATGTTTTTTTTAGTAAAATTGTGTATAGTGGATCTAGTCAGATATGGTCGAAATTGTTATCTGATTACTCTTGTCATTTGTGACATGCGAAAGGTTCATTGGATTAAATTTTTAGTCTGGCCTTATTGTGTGAATCAGAATTTGGGCTACAAAAGATAGTGCATGGAGCAATGAAAATGATGGCATTTGGCCTTACTTTAATTCTTTCTTGTGTGTGCATGCATGTTTATATTTGTTGGTCCTGACTCTTTGCAGATTCAACTCATTGTGTGGAGAAGTTCATTGTGCTCTTGCAAAGGATTCAGTCTTATCATTTGCCTGAACAGAAGACCAGCTCTCTTTAGATATCCATGGGGTCTATTAATAGATGCCTTGAAATACTGAAAATGCCCATTTCTCCTTACCAATTTTTCCATTGTAGCACAAATTCTTCAGGAAACCAGCTTGTAGAAGATGGAGCAAACCAAGTTACATTCCTCTGGAAATTCTTTATGATTTTAACATTAAAAAAAAATCAGTTTTTCTTTCACATCTTCTGCATGTTGCCAGTATTTCTTGTCCCTCTGACCTTTTTCTTATTGTAATTGTTTGATTTTGCCTTTATTGTTACAATTGTAACTATATTATTACTACAATTTTTTTACCTAATAAAGTATTGCATGAATTGAGGCCTATGATGTTCAAGTCTATCAGGGTAATGTTCTCATAAGAGAACTAATGTGTTTAGCCTATTCAAGTATCCTGCTTTGTGCAGCATGTCTTAATTTGTATATAAGATTGGTTGGAAAGCCCATATGGTTGTGGTAATGAGTAGATTCTGGGTTGTTTTGTACAAGGCTCTAGTGCTTTAGATAAATGCATATTGGTTTTATAGTGAAAACATGAATATGGTTCGAATTTCCCCCTTACGCCCCCTGTATCTTTTATTTTTATTTTCTCCTTCACCTTCTCTTTGCTATACCTTTCCTCTCCATCTGTAGTACCTATCATTGAAGCCAATGGACTGTATGTTGTATTCCTCTTCTCTTCTCATCTTATTTGGATATTAAAGCAAAGGTGTTTGGAAGCATCAAATTATTTCCAATTATGCTCTTTGTTTTCTTTTATTTTGTGTGAACTCCTAAACCTGCTATATTTTTTCTGAGTGGTGAATGTTGAGCTATGAATAACAAATATTGTGTGCCTAGATCAAGCAAGGTTTGCCACCGACACTCGGTACAGGATGTACGGTACCATACTAGTTTGGTATTTGTACATGGTATGGGGGTTGTATCGGCACTCGATGTGCCGAATCGGCTCTGTATCAATATAGTAACAGGTTAGCACCAGTACAAGGCCTGATACTAGGATGGCAAACCTTGAAATCAAGTTTCAATCTTAACAAAGAGATAGTTGATGGCATCATAAGATTCTTTGATGGTGAAGAATGTCCATAATGGTTACAATGACGGTATATTTACAATTTTGTAGGAGAGACTTGACATTGAAACACTAGAAACTTGGGGTTTTTTATTTTGTTATATTTTTTAAGAAAAATTGGAGTATTTGGAAGTGAAAGTGGGGTATTTCATTTTTGAACTCAACTCCTAAAGCTCCTTTCCACCTTCTTACACCAACGACCTATTTGTTTTACCATCTCTACCTTCCTCTGGAATTACTGAGAATCACTTATTATTTGTTTCTTCTTTGACGGAAACATTGCTAAACAATACAAAGAAAAAGGTAGATGCCAACAGAATTCAGCTCCTGCATCCAGTATGTGATATCATTTTGGCCAATTTTAACCAATTAACCAATTCAACTTAAATGTTTCTCTGGCTCTCTTTCTACGCACCCTGGACCATTCCCTTTTCCTGGTCTGCGATTGTAGCATCCGTTGTTTCCATTCTAGCCTTTTACATTCATTGACTATACGACTTGTTCGTTTGTGATTTCATGTTCCCAGTTAAATGTTTTTGACTGTGATGTGTTGCAATCCAGGCGTTGATGTGAAGAAGAATGTTATTGTGACTATCACCTCTGACAAAGGTCTTTGTGGGGGCATCAATTCTACATCGGTCAAAATCAGCAAGTCTCTTTACAAATTTACTTCTGGTACTCTCTGTAAATAATTCCATGTTTTGGTAGCTTCTTTTTTGTGATAACTTTATTCTCAGTACTGTTTTTTTTCTGCCATTAGGTCCTGAAAAAGAAACAAAATATGTTATATTGGGAGAAAAAGGGAAGGTTCAGATGGTGCGTGATTCAAAGAACAGCATTGAGATGTCCATAACTGAGTTGCAGAAGAATCCACTAAATTACACTCAGGTCTGTATTGTGATTATTGTATCATTGCCGTATAGCATTTCTGTTATGAGGATCGTTATTTGGTTAGGTTGCTATATATGGAGTTTGTGTTAGAATGATAATGCGTTGTTTTTTGGCTGGGTAATTTCATTTTACTTTTTCTTTCTTCGAGATGTTCCAATTTGGGGTTTTATTCTGTTAAAACTTTGTTCTTTAAAAAAAAATTGTATGTTACAAATTCACTTTTGATGATGTTACATATTCCAACTTCATGCATAACGCGAGAGATGACTGAGACAGCATGAGCTTGGCTGAAACAGGTCTCATATAAGTGTCCAAGTCCAACCGAAAAAGCCAACAAAACTGAGTTTGAGCTTCGATCCCTCCAAGTTTGCATTTGCTCAACAATTCAACTTTTGTTCATTAGACATGTGAGCATCATGCATAGTCAGGACACCATGTCTGAGCTTGTATGACACTCGTATCAGTGTGTCAATCCAGATTTTGTCGCCCTTAAGAACTTAGGGGTGTGTTAACTTTAACAAAATTGTCAGCTTGAGATACCATAGATAATCATAAGAACATGCAGTGATAAACAAAAGAAGCATGTTACATCATTTTCAGAAAAAAAGCCCCTACTTTCTATGTTCTTCTTAGATCTTGTATTTTTTCCTCCTTCATAAAAGGAAATTTCCTGCTACCTTGTTTTCTATGCAAACTCAGCAATATTATATCAAGTCATTCTTATTCTTAGGGCTTTATGGACTACATGCTTTGAGATAGCTCTCAGTAACTGAGAATACAGCCTTGAAATATAAATGCATGATAAATCTGAAACACTTAACATGTTACTAAAATTTCTTTCTTTTTCTTGGCCATCTTTTGTGTTGTTTGTCTGTCAGGTTTCTGTTCTTGCTGATGATATTTTAAAGAATGTCGAGTATGATGCTTTGAGAATCATTTTCAACAAGTTCCATTCTGTCGTCTCTTTTATTCCGACAGTTTCAACCATACTATCTCCTGAGGTAATTAGAATTTTCTTTCTTGCTGTTTTCAAACATCTTGCCCAAGCATATGCTTAAGCAATGATCAATATTATAGTTTATACTGCACACAGGTTGTAGAGAGAGAGTCAGAATCAGGTGGTAAACTTGGTAATTTGGATTCATATGAAATAGAAGGGGGTGAAACAAAAGCTGAAGTGCTTCAGAATCTGGCAGAGTTCCAGTTCTCTTGTGTATGTGCTATCCTTCACAGGCTTATGCTTATATTTTGTAGAAAATTCATTTTACTCTTTGTTTCTTTATGTTTGTATCATTCTGTGGCAGTTATCTCCTAGGTTCACATAAGGATCAGGATAATGATGTTTATATTCTGGGGTTGTCGGAAATTCAAATATGTTTAAGACAACTAGACATAATGGAATGACTGTTAGATAGGGAGTGGATGCTGAAAATATTAGGAGTGGTGTAACGGGAAAACAGGTAATGCTAACTTGGCTTTGTTGTAGCCTTAACTTGCTGAGCTTGTGCTAAGCAGGAAGGAAAGGAAGTATTTGGGCCAAGTTATATCAGAAGTTGATTATTGGACATAGAAACGGTCTATACCCTTACCAGAATGGAGAGACTATTGCATATTTTGCCAGATATTTGTGGTCTGGGGGTAATGTTCCAGATTTATGGGTGTCTGAATATCAGGCAAAAATGGTTGTAGATTCAATGGCTCATTTTGAAAGGTTTAGAAATGTGCAAATGTTGTTGGAAGAGAAGTTTACCTGATGAGCTTAGTGTTAGCTCTTCATCTTATTTATGGGCAAATGTTGTTGGAACAGAGGTTTAGCTAATGAGCTTAGTGTTAGCTCTCTCATTTATGTGGGAAAGATGCTTGCTGCATCAGTTGCTTGCCATGTTAGCAGCTCTTTTAAGTTCTACATGAATCATGATCCATCTGTCATGACATAACCATGCATTAGTTGTGTCATTTGTGCATTGTGCTATTTTTTGGTTGAATTCTGGAGTTCCCTGTTGTGTGGCAGGTTCTGTTCAATGCTGCCCTGGAAAATGCATGCAGTGAATTAGGAGCAAGGATGTCAGCCATGGATAGCTCCAGCAGAAATGCTGGTGAAATGCTTGACCGCCTCACGCTCACTTACAATAGGTCTTTCTCTCTCTCTCTCTCTATTTATGTGTGTGTCTGTGCGTCAGTCTCTTGCTCTCTGTTGCTCTCTCTCCGCAAGTTTCATTATTGATGGCAAAATTTTAGTGTTGACACAAACCTCTTTTCTCCTTGTCCAAAGGACCCGTCAAGCATCAATTACCACAGAGCTGATCGAGATCATATCAGGAGCATCAGCACTCACTGGCTAGACCTGAGATCAAAAAATTTTTCTTTCTTCCATTCATGTGCTTTCTGATGTTTCGTAAGGACTGTTTTTTGTGTCAACGTTTTGCAATAATTGCCCGAGGTATAACTAATGTTATGGGAGTAACAGGTCCCTCTTGTTTTTAATTGACTTGTTTAAATTGGATCATCTATTTCCTTGCTTTCTGCAATTATTCCCATGGTTGATTAAGTAGTCTTTCTTTAGCCGGCAGTTAAGCATGGCATTTTGCTTACATCACGTGTTTGGAAAGTTTCCACCACTGCTTTGTAAATGTCCATAGGCTACAACAGTCATAAGCATCTCAACGAAAGTTGTTCTTTAACCACGGGATGCAACAAGCCGTCTTCTCTTTCTTCAGTTTTTGCATATTTGTTTGTTTGCTTGAGGCTGAAGCAATTAATCTCCACTTTGGTAAAAGAATTCATCATTGGATTGAATTGGTTCTCTTGTGGGATTTGGCCGTGAGAAGTTTATCTGTTAATGGATAAATAGGAAAAATTAGAGATATAGGATCCACTAGATGTCTTGAAGATATATCGAGGGATTAGTGGAAGATAAATAAATTCTGGGACTTTCTTATGTGCTAGACTCGGTGGATGCTGCTTACAAATAGGTTAGCTTGTGGAGGCCTGCTTCTCTGTAATGGAGGATGGAACGTTGAGAAGCAGAACCATACTTTCGCTGGTCGATGGTGGTGAACCGGTAGGTGAAGGTTCATGCATCCTCAAGTGCTGGCAGTGATTCTTGTAAATCGAGTGCTGTCCAAATGCGGCAGGAGTATAATCAGTTCAAGCCACCCCTGTGCATGATGGAGAAAGATCCTATGCTTGCTTGGAGTGAATAGGGAAGTGGCTGCTTTTTGTTTGTTGTTGTTGTTTTATTTTATTTTATTTTTTGTTTTGTGTTTTTTTTTTTTTGGGGGAGTGGGGGAGTGGTGTGGAGGGGATTGTAATCTTAAAGCAGCCAATGAGGCCACTGATTTGCAGATCAAATTTATGTAGGCTCATCACCGGCCCAAGATGAAAGAATACATGTGCCTCAAATGTAATGGATTTTAACTCCGACCCGAAAGTCCCGGACGGTGACCCATGAATTTTCAATGCTGGTGGCATCTTTCTCGTCTCTTTTTAAACTTTGTGCACCCCCTGCCATTTCACTTACAGAGTCCTACCTACTTCCTCCCTCTTGAGGTCTGCCGGCGGTAGGACTCTACCTACTTCCTCCCTCTTGAAGTCTGCCGGCGGTAGGAGGACCTCCGTGGACAGCCCCCATCCCCATGTGTTGAAGTCCACTTCCTGCATGCTCCAATCTCCACCATCTTTCTCTTGTGGTTCAGTGAGCGCAACCCATGCATAGCGGAACGGCGTGACGTGAGTCTCGCCAGCATGGACGATGTTGATGGCGTTGATGTAGCAATAGTCCTTGGTCACCGACTCCATGCCGGTCTCCCAGAAGATGCTCTCCCCGCAGCGACCGGACTTCACGCAGAGGAGGTGGGAGTCCTCAAGGTGGATGAGGAGGCCTATGCGCCGGCTGAAGTAGCCCCAGATGGTGTGGTGGATGATTTCGAAGGTGGCGGAGCTCCGTGCCCTCAGGGTTGCAGGATTCGCTTCTAGCTTCAGGATGAAACACTCATCGCCGTTGATGATCTTCTCGCCGATGCACACTGCTTCTGAGAAGAGGTTGGCGGTGGACGTGGGGTCTATTCCCTATTGGTACAGGTAATGCAGCAAAGTGTGAAGAAACAAAGAACAAGATCCAAAATGTTCCCTTTGTTTCAATTTGCTTTCCCTTTAGCTTGCTAATTAAATGTGAAAACAACCAGGGTACATAAATGTGTTTAGTGTTTGGAGTGCGAGGAGAAGGGGAATACCTAGAGTGATCGATGCAGTGGCCGTAGAGGGCATCTGGTCCATGCCACCTTTCCGTCGCTCCCAGCGCTCATCTTGCTGCCACCCATGATGAGCTCGAAATATCAAAGATTAGGGTTCTTCTGCCACCCCTCCAATCTCGCCATTCCCTTTTGCTTGAGCTTGCACGCTCTCGTCGCCAACGTGGAATATCGAGGTGCTCATCTTCATCTTCCCCACGGCATACATGCTATGTACCGACATCGGTGCTGCCTGCCCTTGTATCGCTGCGATGTATTGTTGGATCATGTATTTGGCCGTCGACGCTTACTTTCAAATATAGAAGCACAGGTGTCATATACTGTGCTAAAGGATGACTATGGACTACATGTGTTCATTCTTTTATTGTTCCATATGATCACGAGAACATGCTCAACGTTTTCGTTTAGAAAATTTTGTTTGATGTATCATACGTATTTATTTGCATATGGTGATGGTTTTTATGCACTCCCCCTTCTTTCATTTATTATTATTTTTAAATAAAAACTTAAATATATAACATGCCGCATTAGTTATGATCGTATGGTAGAAAATGCAGCACAAACCCTTGTATTTTTTCAATGAAAAAGTATACGATTATACCTTAATTTTGTGAAAAGAATCTTCACACATTGTTTATATTTCTGAGAACTCTAACATTTATATTAACACTATAAAAAAATAGATCTTTAACGACGACCATTAGCGACGATAATATTATGATTGCTAATAACTATTTTTACTGACCACAAATGACGATCAAAAGAGAAGTCGTCGTAAAAAAAAAAAAATTAACGATGGATTTTTTGATTTTAGCGGCTCTTATAGGCGTTGCTAATAACTAGTAATTTTATTTTTTTATTTAGCCAATAAGCTTACTAATGATGGAAAGATGGTATTAGCAATAGCATAAAGCCGTTACTAATAACACTGAATTTTAATTTTCTTTAAATGCAATAGTATTAGTGATAGGAGGTATTAGCGACGGCTAATACCCCTAAACTTCCCTGCCATCGATCCCCCCTCCCCCCCCCCAGCCCCTCAATTTTTGGCTTCCCCGCCATTTTTAGTGTCCCCGTCTTCGTTTTCCCCCACCCCTCTCTTGGCTTGGCTGCCCCATCCTCTCCCGGTTTCCCAGTTCACGCCCCCCGTCCACGTGCCGCCACCTCCCCCTTTGCCGTCCCTACGCCGTTGGAGTCCCTGCACCATTGTTCCCTATCGGATTTGCTCTTTCCGTGCCTGTGACGTCGTTCCCTTATCGGATCTGTCATTCCCTTATCGGATCTATCACCCCCTGTGTCGGATTCATCACCCCTCTGTTGAATTCGTCGCCCCCCCGCCGGATCCACTCTCCCCCTGTCGGATCCATCATCCCTGCATCAGATCGCCATCCCCATCCCCACACCACCGTTCCTGTGCTGCCGGTGTCCCTGCACCCGCATACCCATTCTTTTGGTGAGTATAGCGGCGGCGACGGCAATGGTGGTAGAGCCATCGCTAAAAGTTTTTTTATTTTAATATATTAATTAATTTTAATTAGATAATTAATTAATTAATTAGATATTAATTTAATTAATTAGATATTTTATTTAATTATGATGAAGATTTTGGATGGCTGATTTTCAATTAATGATTCTTATTGGAACAGATATTGTCATGGTTTTCAGAACCATCTCGAATCGGCTGATTCGGAGCGTGCCAAACCATATCGACAGAGAATCGGAATGGTTCTGACAGCGAAAATGGCATATGCCGGTGATGGGGAAGAAAGAGAGGGATATAGATGAAAAGAGAGAGTGAGAGGAGGAGAGGAAGAGACTGTCGGAGGGTGGCGGTGGCCCTTCATGGCTATCGGAGGGGCATGAAAGCCTTAGAGGTCTGGTCTACCCAACATGGTTGCCGCAACAAGCAAGAAAGAGAGAGAGGAGGGGATGTCGCCAAAGATGAGAGGACTGGATGAGGAGCTGTCAGGGGTCTCCGGGTGGCTGTTGTGGCTATTGGACGGTGGAAGTGGTGTGGACGGAGTCGCAGCGGCGGAACAGGGCACCAGCTCTATTTTAAAAAGAAAGAAGAACAGTGAAGCTGGCACTGGTTTACCAGGTTCATTTTATAAGAATTTTTTTAAAAAAATTTAAAATAGTGAAGTCGGCAATCAGTTTGCCGGCTTTAGTATTTCTATCATCTTTTAAAAAAGCTCAAAAACAGTGAAGCTGGCAAATGCAATGTTGGCTTCACTGTTGTTGGGCTTTTTTAAAAAAGCCACTGAAACAAGAAGTTTTTTAAAAAAACCTCTATTTCATGGTTGCGGAGTCGGAGGAGGTATTTACACCGTCCGATGACCACGACAGCCAATTGGAGGCCCTTTGACGGTCTCTCTACCAGACCCCTTTTTATGTTTTACAGGAAAGATGATCGCCGATACAAAGAGTCCGATTCATAGATCAAAAAGACTCAAGTTTGAAGAAATTTGGACTTAAAATATAATTAAAATAAAAGAAGGATGCATACGGTATTATAGAAAATGAAGATACTATGCAAGGAATCTAAAAGGATATAGACGTCATTGTGAAGAAACAAAAGTTTTTTTTTGGAATACAAAAAGAATGTTCACCGTTCCTGGGCGCGCGCGTGAGCGCGTGGGTGCGCGGGTGAGCGCGGATGCGGTGTGGGCACGAGCGCGGGCACAGGTGCGGCATCGCGAGCGGGCGCGCGACAGGTGGGTTCACAGAGAGTTTTTACTGGCGGACGAACAGATGCTTATTAAAAGAAAAAAATTAATATTTAAAAATATTTTGAGAGAAAAAATTTATATTTTCTTTATTTATTTGTGATCTTTCCATCTCATCCATCCATCTTTTAGTCTTTAGCATTTTTTTTAGTCCCACATCGAAAAATCATGTAAAATTCCTCCCTCCTAACACCTATAAAAAGACTTTTGTACTCCCATTGGAGAGGGAGCCCAGAAATTCTTCTAGAGCCTTGCATAGAGGGATAGAAAGGGACTACTTCATGAGCAGCTAGGCTAGCAGTCTCGGGAGTGGAGAAAAATTTTTGTAACGACACAGAGATGGTTTATTGTTCTAAACTTTCTTGTATTTCTTTATATGCAATAAAGATTATACTTTTTATTTAAATCATCATGAGTTCTTTATTTGCTCTCTTTCATATGCTTTTATTTATGCTTTCTTGTTAGATTAATATTAGGAACAACTTTTACTTTCCGAAGACGCGCCGTGATCTACGGGTACGGGACGTGCCGAGAAAAGATAGATATTTTTCCTAAGATCAATCGCATCTATTTAATTAAAAGAAAAGAGATACAACTCTACTAGTGCAAAATTAATTCAAAACTTCCGAGCTCTTTATTTTCTAATTACATCAATTTTAAGATAATTTATTTTCTAAATCAAAACAACGCTTCTTTTTTTTATTTTGTAATCTCAACATAGCCCAAGATTCCTGAGGATACGATCTCGACTCATCCTACCTACATAGTGAGTAGAGTTATTTTTGGTGCTATCAACGACTACGCATCAAATTTTGGCACCGTTGCCAGGGATCTTGGTACGGTTGAATTAAAAAATAAATCACTGACATTTCATAACACTTAACTAAAATAGCGTAACCTCAAATATAAAAATTTCTAACTTGATTGGACACCTTGTTTCTTTGCATCTCATCTCCATAATTAACTTTAAGGGCGCAACCCATTAACTAAGATAAGGTGGAGATTTGATCACCCTTCCTTGGCCCACAAATCACTCCCTTGCATTTGCATAACCTAGACCTTAATCTAAAATCAACTAGATGTCAGCCCTAGAAATTTCGAGCTCAATAGGATAAGAAAGCTCTAGAGTTGAACCGAGTATGGATTGGTTAATTGCTCGGTATCTAAGGCAAGTGGTTAAAGAAAGCGGTTTTCAATTGGTTCCGTTGACTGACCTGGCCAACTCAGTTAGTGTCTAAGGAAAGCAACGAGCAGGGAACCTCCCACATCTTACGCTTACCTGGCCGAGTCAGTTAGTCAGTCTTGAGCTTGGAGTGCTCAAAGGCGGTCTTAGAAGTTAGAAGTTGTCTAGATCTAAGTTGACCTTAGGATAGAGAGTCTATGCTTGTTTAAGTTGATTGCAATTAACATCAAACATTAACTAATTTCTCCCTTTTTATAGATTTAAGATTCTTAGGTTCTTCTCTTTAGATTTTCTTCATTCTTTTCTCACTTTATTATAAAAATATATATAAAAACTAAAATTTTCTGTGTTTGCTCTAAAAGTATAATTGTAAGGTGTATGCTTGGCCGTAGATCGTTACGATCAGAAATCCAACCTTTTGTTCCAGAAATAGAAAGAACCTTTAGAGCCAACAGACGTAAAAATATGGACCGAAATCAGGAGAATGATCCACCTAAGCAATTGAAAGAGTACTTTACTCCTTCCACATATACCTACTCTCCTTGTATTCAAGTGCCCCTTGTGGAGGCCACTCAATATGAAATTAAGTCCAGTATAATCCAAATGTTACCTTCATTTTATGGACTTAGTAATGAGGACCCTTATAAACATCTTGAAGAATTTCTTGAGATATGCTCAATTGTCAAAATTCACAACTTCTCCGATAATGCTCTTAGGTTAAAATTATTCCCTTTCTCACTTAAGGACAAAGCCAAATACTGGCTACATACTTTGGATTCCATGACTATATCAACCTGGGACCAGCTGCAAGGAGAGTTTCTCAAGAAATATTTTTCCATAGGAAAAACTAATCAAATAAGGAAAGCCATAACTAGTTTTTCCCAATTAGATGGAGAAATATTTCATGAAACATGAGAGAGATTAAAGGATCTTATTAGAAAATATCCCCACCATGCTGTACCCAAGTGACAGTTAATCCAATATTTTTATGATGAACTATCTGAAAGACATCGACAAATGGTCGATGCATCATGCGGTGGGATATTCATGTTGAAAAATGAGGATGAGGCATGGCAACTGTTTAAAATTTTAAGTGAAAATTCATTACATCATATGTCTGCCTCTATTAGAGATAAACCCATGTTAAACCCAAAGAGAGGTGGAATATATGAAGTAGGAAATACCATAGATATCCATCATAAGGTAGATGAATTGTCCCAAAAATTAGATCGTCTTCTAAATACTGGACAACCCCCGATTCCACCTAACCCAATCCAAGAAGTTTGTGCATTGTGTGCAAGTCCGAACCATTTTGTTAGTGAATGCCCAGCCGCACCTCAATTTTTTGAGTTTGTGCACGAGCAGGTTCAGCAAGCTCAAGTCCAACAAGCTCGCAGACCAGGAAATGATCCATATTCGAGTACTTATAACCCCGACTGGAGAAACCATCCAAATTTTTCTTGGAAACCACAACCAGTGGTTGGCCCTGCCGCACCTCGACCTCAATATCAGGACCCAACATATAGGCATGTACCATACCATCAATTTTAAAATGCTCCTCAACTATCTACTACTGGTCACAGCTCAGCTTTTGAGAAAAAAGTTCTGAAAGTATTAGAATGATTAGAAGTCAACACTCAGACCCTTAACTCCCACACACAATCCATTGCTAAGCTAGAGATCCAAATAGGTCAACTAGCGACTGCATTCAGTAGGAGGGAAGGAGAAAAATTACCTAGCCAATCCGAGAGCAACCTAAGAGGACAATTTGTGATTGAGAGTTCTAATACCCCAGAAGTTTTTTCTGAACATGCCAAATCAATCATGACTTTGAGAAGTGGAAAGGTCATTGAACACACCAGTAAAACCAATGAGATCGTCCCTAAACCTCTAACCAAAGCCAAATCACCCAAGAACAAGGAGGACCTAAAAATAGAGAATGAACCAACTGCACCGGAATCATCTTACTTATCTAAAGCTCCATTTTTGGATGCCCTGAAAGCCCCTATTCCTACAGATAAGAAGGGAGGAAAACTTGATGAGATATTGAAATTGTTTAAGCAAGTCCAAATTAATCTTCCCCTTCTAGACGCAATCAAACAGGTCCCTGCTTATGCCAAATTTTTGAAGGATTTGTGCATCCAAAAACGTAAATCTAGATCACAAATCCCAAAGAAAGTACGTCTCACTGAACAGGATAGTTCTGTCTTCCAGCATGCCACTCCTCCAAAGCCTAAGGACCTAGGAGCTCCCATCATTTCCTGTGTTATAGGAGATTATCACATTGAAAAAGCTCTTCTGGATTTAGGGGCAAGTGTAAATCTTTTACCTAGTTCGGTGTATGAACTTTTTGGATTTGGAGAATTAAAACCCACATCAGTCACACTGCAATTAGCCGACAGATCAATTAAGGAACCACGTGGAATGCTTAAGGATGTCTTGGTTAAGGTAGATGAATTTTACTTTCCAGTTGATTTTCTGGTTCTCAACATGGAACTAAGTGGCAACCCTAGACAAATTTTCATTATCTTAGGATGACCCTTCCTAGCTACGGCAAATGCATACATTAATTGTAGGACAGGAGTCATGGACGTATCATTTGGGAATAAGAAACTGAGACTGAATGTGTTTGGTGCTTCCCAAGGACCATCAATGGATAGTTGCTTCGAAGTAGATATACTAGAAGATATTATAGAAGATGCAACACCCACAATTCTAGCACCAGACCCCTTAGATACTTGCTTGGCTCACTTTGGAGTGTATGACTTTGAGGAATATATGAAAGAAGTTAACATCTTGTTGGATACACCACACGATAAAACCACTCCTCCATGGACAATCAAGTATGAGCCATTGCCCACATTAGCCAGTACACCAATAGTTCTATCTTTAGAATCACCACCTACGTTAGAATTGAAACCCCTTCCTGCTACGCTCAAGTATGTATTTCTAGGACTCAATGACACCCTCCCGGCAATCATTGCATCAGACTTGACCCCTAATCAGGAAGCACAATTGGTTGGTATTCTGAAGGAACACAAAGAGGCTATCGGTTGGTCCATTGCCGATTTAAAAAGAATTGACCCCTCCATTTGCATGCACCATATTCATTTTGAGGAACATGCCAAACCCCATCGAGATATGCAAAGGAGATTGAACCCAAACATGCGTGAAGTAGTAAAGAAAGAGGTGGTAAAGTGGTTAGATGCTGGAATCATCTACCCCATATCCGATAGTAAATGGGTCAGCCCCACTCAAGTAGTACCTAAGAAATCAGATATTACTGTGGTTGAGAACGAAGAAGGTGAACTACTTCCCACTCGCATATCATATCATCTGGATGGCGAGTATGCATAGATTATAGAAAACTAAATGCCGTTACTAGGAAGGACCATTTTTCGTTGCCCTTCATCGATCAAATCTTAGAATGGTTAGCCGGACAAAGTTTCTTCTATTTTCTTGATGGTTATTCAGGGTACAATCAAGTACCTGTATTTTTTGATGATCAAGAAAAGACTACCTTCACCTGCCCCTATGGCACCTTCGCTTTTCGGTGTATGCCATTCGGGCTTTGCAATGCACCCACTACATTTCAACAGTGCATACTGGCCATTTTTTCGGATATGGTGGACAAATGTCTTGAAATTTTTATGGATGATTTTTCTGTGTTTGGAACCACCTTTGAGGATTGTCTCCATAATCTTTCCAAAGTTCTTAAACGGTGTATGGAGACAAATCTTGTCCTAAGTTGGGAAAAGAGCCATTTCATGGTGCGGAAAGGAATTGTATTAGGACATATTATTTCTGAAAGAGGGATCGAGGTAGATAAAGTCAAAGTTGAGGTCATTTCAAAACTACCACCCCCTACTTCGGTCTGACAAATACGATCCTTCTTAGGTCATGTCGGATTTTATAGACGCTTCATCAAAGACTTTAGCAAGATTTCAAGACCCTTGTGCAATCTGTTGGCCAAGGATACACCATTTATCTTTGATGAAGACTGTTTGAAAGCGTTCAACACATTACGAACAGCCCTGACAACAGCACCTATAATAAAACCCCCTGACTGGTCCATTCCATTTGAGATTATGTGTGATGCCTCTGACTTTGCAATTGGTGCCGTCTTAGGTCAAAAAATCAATAAGGAGCCACATGTGATCTACTATGCTAGCAAGACTCTTTCTGATATCCAATTAAACTACACTACAACAGAAAAAGAGCTACTAGCAGTAGTGTTCGCCCTTGAAAAATTTCGCTCATATCTGTTAGGGTCTAAGGTTCTAGTTTACTCTGATCATGCGGCTCTGAAACATCTCCTCTTAAAGAAAGATACTAAACCACGTTTGATCAGATGGATCCTTCTTTTACAAGAATTTGATCTGAAAATCCGAGATAAGAAGGGTTCTGAGAATGTGGTAGCTGATCACATCTCCAGGATCTTAGTTGAACACACGATAGGCATAGATGAGGTCAAAGAAAAATTTTTTAACGAACAACTTTTTGCAATCTCCTCTAGCCGTCCTCCATGGTTTGTCCATATTGTCAATTACTTGTCAACAGGACAAGTACCTTCTCACTGGACAAAACAAGAAAAGGATCGATTTTTCTTGCAAATTAAACATTATTTCTGAGAAGAACCTGAACTATTCAAATACTGTCCTGACCAAGTTATTCGCCGTTGTGTCCCCGAGAGTGAATTCCAAAGCATTCTCACTTTTTGCCATTCTTCGGCATGTGGGGGATATTTTAGTGGAAGAAAAACTGTAGCAAAAGTACTGCAGAGAGGATTTTATTGGCCAACGCTTTTCAAGGATGCACATGAATTTGATCGAAGTTGTCTGCGATGTCAGCAAACAGAAAATTGATCCAAGAAGGATATGATGCCGCTGACCTCCATTTTAGTAGTAGAAATCTTCGATGTTTGGGGGATTGATTTCATGGGACCTTTTCCAGCCTCATTTGGATTCGAATATATTCTGGTGGCAGTTGATTACGTATCAAAATGGGTGGAGGCAATAGCTACACGGACTAATGATAACAAAATTGTAACTAGTTTTATCCAACGAAACATCATTAGTCGATTTGGCTTCCCAAGGGTGATCATTAGTGATGAGGGGACTCATTTTACGAATAAATATTTTGGAGCACCTATGAAAAAATATAATATTTTACACAAAGTGGCCACACCATATCACCCCCAAACTAATGGTCAGGTAGAGGTATCAAATAGGGAGATTAAACATATCCTAGAAAAGACGGTTAGACCCGATAGAAAGGATTGGTCTCTTCGCTTAGACGATGCATTATGGGCTTACCGTACTGCTTTTAAAACACCCATAGGATGTCTCCTTATCGACTTGTATTCGGAAAAGCTTGTCATCTACCGGTGGAATTGAAAAATCGTGCATTTTGGACCATACGATAATTTAACTTTGATATGAAAAATGCAGGTTCCAATAGGAGACTCCAATTAAATGAACTTGAAGAGCTACGCAATGAAGCGTATGAGAGTGTCAAAATTTATAAGGCTCAAACTAAAGCATACCACGATAAATTCATTGCACGAAAAATGTTCGAGCCCAATCAAAAAGTTTGGCTCTTCAATTCTAGGTTACGTCTGTTTCCCGAAAAACTTCGCTCACGTTGGGACGGACCTTTCATTGTAACTCAGGCATTTCCTCATAGAGCTATAGAACTCAAAAATCCTAAATGGGGGAACACTTTTAAAGTGAACGATCAGCGATTGAAACCTTACATAGATGGAATTAGTGATGGAGAATTAATTGAATCTGTTGATTTAGTGGATCCAATACCGCCATAATACTCAATTCAGTCTGGCTGAAGACGTAAAATTGAGCGCTTGTTGGGAGGTAACCCAACGATTTCATATTTTTTTTAACTTTACCGCAGCTGCAGAAATTTAGAACAAGAGCCTATTAATCAATGAAGCTATCTTCAAACTTCCGAAGCAAAATTATCCCTGGTGCACTCTCTCCTTTTATTTTCTTTGCTCCATTGAGGACAATGTAGATTAAGTTGGTGGGGGGGGGGGAAGAAATTAATCAAATCCTCGAGTATGGTTAGGAATAATTAATTTTGTATATCTAAATTTTATTTTGATTAAGAGTCAATTAGGCATCCTAAACAATGAATGATTAATGGTCAAGATAATTTTAGAGATACTGAGGAATAAATTATTAAGAAAATCCAATGAATGGTAGGGTTTAGACTAGACCAAATTTTAGGAGTGATTCTACAATCCTCTTCTTACTGATCTCAATAAAGAATCTATTTCATGAGAGATTGGGTGGAAAGGTCGAGGTATGCAAAAATTCTCCTTAAAATTTACTTAAAAAAAAATATTGGTTTCTTACTGAGTAACCAGGCCCTTTTGCCTAAGTAAGCATTGTGGTTCGCATAAAAAGGTAGGCAATGTTATAAAAAAAAAAAATATTGGTTTCTTACCGAGTAACCGAGCCCTTTCGCCTAAATAAGTGTTGTGGTTCGCGTAAAAAGGTAGGCAATGTTAAAAAAAAAAAGTGAATAATAAGGGGACTAAATTGCAAGAAGATAATAAACCTCTCTCCCATTAAGTTAGAGGATTTGAAGAGTAAAGTGGAGAGTTGGTGAAAGAAAAGCTCTTGAAATTTTTTAGTTAATGCTCAGCCACTAATTGGGTCAAATTGATAATCCAATGAAAGATCTCTTTAATGGTCTGACCAGATATCATCTATCTTTTGGGATGCCTAACCTAATTTTTGATTCAAGACTGAGTCGGTACACAATTCTGATATATCTATTTTACTTGAGGACGAGCAAAATTCAAGTTGGGAGGGTGTGATAAACACTTAATTTAAGTCATTTAAAGCAGAAAATTATATTTAATTTATTTTATTTATTAAGAATTTGATGCTTCTTTTTATGTTTTACAGGAAAGATGATCGCCGATACAAAGAGTCTGATTCATAGATCAAAAAGACTTAAGTTTGAAAAAATTTGGATTTAAAATAGAATTAAAATAAAAGAAGGATGCATACGGTATTATAGAAAATGAAGATACTATGCAAGGAATCCAAAAGGATATAGACGTCATTGTGAAGAAACAAAAGTTTCTTTTTGGAATACAAAAAGAATGTTCACCGTTCCTGGGCGCGCGGATGCGGGGCGGATGCGGGGCGGATGCGGCGTGGGCGCGAGCGCGGGCACAGGTGCGGCATTGCGAGCGGACGCGCAACAGGCAGGTTCGCGGGGAGTTTTTGCTGGCGGACGAACAGATGCTTATTAAAGAAAAAAAATTAATATTTAGAAATATTTTGATAGAAAAGATTTATATTTTCTTTATTTATTTATGATTTTTTCATCTCATCCATCCATCTTTTAGTCTTTAGCATTTTTTTTAATCCCACATTGAAAAATCATGTAAAATTCCTCCCTCCTAACATCTATAAAAAGACTTTTATACTTCCATTGGAGGGGGAGCCCAGAAATTCTTCTAGAGCCTTGCATAGAGGGATAGAAAGGGACTACTTCATGAGCAGCTAGGCTAGCAGTCTCGAGAGTGGAGAAGAAATTTTGTAACGACACAGAGATGGTTTATTGTTCTAAACTTTCTTATATTTCTTTATATGTAATAAAGATTATGCTTTTTAGTTAAATCATCATGAGTTATTTATTTGCTCTCTTTCATATGCTTTTATTTATGCTTTCTCGTTAGATTAATATTAGGAACAACTTTTACTTTCTGGAGACGCGCCGTGATCTACGTGTACGGGACGTGCCGAGGAAAGAAGAGTTGTTTACCTAATACTTTTCGGAGACGCACCGTGATCTACGGGTACGGAACATGCCGAGGAAAGATAGATATTTTTTCTAAGATTAATCGTATCTATTTAATTAAAAGAAAAGAGATACAACTCTACTAGTGCAAAATTAATTCAAAACTCCCGAGCTTTTTATTTTCTAATTACATCAATTTTAAGATAATTTATTTTCTAAATCAAAACAATGCTTCTTTCTTTTATTTTGTAATCTCAATTTAGCCCAAGATCTCTGAGGATACGATCTCGACTCATCCTACCTACGTAGTGAGTAGAGTTATTTTTGGTGCTATCAACGACTACGCATCAAATTTTGGCGCCGTTGTCGGAGATCTTGGTACGGTTGAATTAAAAGAAAAAAAGCCACTCACATTTCATAACACTTAACTAAAATAGCGTAACCTCAAATATAAAAATTTCTAACTTGATTGGACAGGCGAGATAGAGATATTGAGAGACTTCGTGGTTCACTTTAACATGACCACACTTGAGGTCAGGGATCTGAATGAAGATATGGCCATCTCAGCCATGAAGAGAGATCTGAAGGAATCTAGATTTAGCTACTCTCTAGATAAAACTCTTTCTCGAACCTATACTGAACTTTTGGATCGTGCATATAAGTATCTTCGTACAGACGAAGATGCTTCTGACCGACACCAGATAGAAGAAAAGGTCAGAACAAGAAACAAAAAAAAAATAAAGCTCTGATCACATCAAGTCGGTCAATAATCAATAAAGGAGCTTCACCCCATCGATGGAGTCTAATGTCAAATAATTATGACAGTAGATATGACTCCTACACTCCTCTTTCTGCTCTTCGTGTGTACATCTTAATGGAGATCGAAAAGAGTAGTATCTTCAACATCCCCCACAGATGAAAGCATCACCGAAGAGTCACGACAAAAAAAAATATTATCGATTTCATTATGATTATGGTCACGATACCGAATAATGTATTCAGCTCAGGGATGAAATACAGACCATGATCTGATGTAGCTACGTCGGGAGATTCTGACGAGATTGCCCATCTTAACCTTCCACCAACCAATAGCCTCAGCCATAGGCTGAGAAAATGATCAACAATCGACCAATGACGGGAGTGATCAACATGATTTCTGGACGATCGAAGGATTGGGAGGCAACTTTCAAAGAAGAGTTGACAAAAAAATGATGACTTAACAATATAATCTCTTTTTCAGAAGATGATGTTCAGAGAATACACTCTCCATGATGATGCTATCGTCGTCTCGGTGATGATAGCAAATTACGATGTAAAAAAAATTTTAATCGATAATAGAAGTTCTACTGACGTTCTCTTTTACTCGACTTTCTTCTGAATGCAACTACCTACTGACCGACTTAGAAGAGTTTTAATGCCATTAGTCAGTTTTATTGGAGATGCAGTTACCGTGGAAGAAAAAATTACTCTTCCACAAACCGTGAGAACAGATCCACAATAAAGTACTATTCTCTTGACATTCACGATCGTCTGAGTTCTTTCGACTTACAATGCCATACTTGGATGATCAGGACTCAATGCTTTTAGAGCGATAGTATCAACATATCATTTATTGATCTGATTTTCAACAAGAAATAGAGTTAAAAAAATATGTGAAAATCAATAATTTGCTAGACATTGCTTCATGGTCTCTACAAAGAATAATCAATCTGAAGACTCTTTGTTCGTTGAAAAATTAGACCAAAGAGAAAATGAAGAAAGGGGTTGTTGGGTATAAAATACACTCAGCCGAAGTTCTCAACAGGATTGACCCTCCCGGGCTCGTCCCCAACTCCGACAGCAAGCGGACTCCGCCCGGACTCCTACGGGAGCCGGGCCTCGTCACCAACTCCGACCGCTGGTAAGCTCCGTCCGGACTCCTACGGGAGCCGGACTTCGCCACTACTTTGATTGCAGGTGAACTCCGCCCAGACTCCTACGGGAGCCGGGTCTCGTCCCCGACTCCGGCTGCAGACAAACTCCGCCCGGACTCCTACGGGAGCCGGACTCCGTCCCCAACTCCGACTGCAAGCGGACTCCGCCCGGACTCCTACGAGAGCCGGGCCTCGTCACCAACTCCGACCGCTGGTAAGCTACGTCCGGACTCCTATGGGAGCCGGACTTCGCCCCGACTTTGATTGCAGGTGAACTCCGCCCGGACTCCTACGGGAGCCGGGTCTCGTCCCCGACTCCGGCTGCAGACAAACTCCGCCCGGACTCCTACGGGAGCCGGACTTCGTCCCCAACTCCGACAGCAAGCGGACTCCGCTCGAACTTCTACGGGAGCCGGGCCTCGTCACCAACTCCGACCGCTGGTAAGCTCCGTCCGGACTCCTATGGGAGCCGGACTTCACCCCGACTTTGATTGCAGGTGAACTCCGCCTGGACTCCCACGGGAGCCGGGTCTCGTCCCCGACTCCGGCTGCAGACAAACTCCACCCGGACTCCGTCCCCAACTCTGACTGCAAGCGGACTCCGCCCGGACTCCTACGGGAGCCGAGCCTCATCACCAACTCCGACTGCTGGAGCCAGACTTCGCCCCGACTTTGATTGCAGGTGAACTCCGCCCGGATTCCTACGGCAGCCGGGCCTCGTCCCCAACTCCGACTACAAGCGGACTCCGCCCGGACTCCTACGGGAGCCGGGCCTCGTCACCAATTCCGACCCTGGTAAGCTCCGTCCGGACTCCTACGGGAGCCGGACTTCGCCCCGACTTTGATTGCAGGTGAACTCCGCTCGGACTCCTACGGGAGCCGGGTCTTGTCCCCGACTCCGGCTGCAGACAAACTCCGCCCGGACTCCTACGGGAGCCGGACTCCATCCCCAACTCCGACTGCAAGCGAACTCCGCTCGGACTCCTACGGGAGCCGGGTCTCGTCACCAACTCCGACCACTGGTAAGCTCCGTCCGGACTCCTACGGGAGTCGGACTTCATCCCGACTTTGATTGCAGGTGAACTCCGCCCGAACTCCTACGGGAGCCGGGTCTCGTCCCCGACTCCGGCTGCAGACAAACTCCACCCGGACTCCTACGGGAGCCGGACTCCGTCCCCAACTCCGACTACAAGCGGACTCCACCCGGACTCCTACGGGAGCTGGGCCTCGTCACCAACTCCGACCGCTGGTAAGCTCCATCCGGACTCCTACGGGAGTCTGACTTCACCCCGACTTTGATTGCAGGTGAACTCCGCCCAGACTCCTACGGGACCCGGGTCTCGTCCCCAACTCCGGTTGCAGACAAACTCCGCCCGGACTTCTACGGGAGCCAGACTCCGTCCCCAACTCCGATTGCAAGCGGACTCCTCCCGGACTTCTACGGGAGCCGGGCCTCGTCACCAACTCCGACCGCTGGAGCCGGACTTCGCCCCGACTTTGATTGCAGGTGAACTCCGCCCGGACTCCTACGGGAGCCGGGCTTCGTCCCCAACTCCGACTACAAGCGGACTCCACCCGGACTCCTACGGGAGCCAGGCCTCGTCACCAACTCCGACCGCTGGTAAGCTCCGTCCGGACTCCTACGGGAGCCGGACTTCGCCCCGACTTTGATTGCAGGTGAACTCCGCCCGGACTCCTACGGGAGCCGGGTCTCGTCCCCGACTCCGGCTGCAGACAAACTCTGCCCGGACTCCTACGGGAGCCGGACTCCGTCCCCAACTCCGACTGCAAGTGGACTCCGCCCGGACTCCTACGGGAGCCGGGCCTCGTCACCAACTCCGACCGCTGGTAAGCTCCGTCCGGACTCCTACGGGAGCCAGACTTCGCCCCGACTTTGACTGCAGGTGAACTCCGCCCGGACTCCTACGGGAGCCGGGCCTCGTCCCCAACTCTGACTGCAAGCGGACTCCGTCTAGACTCCTACGGGAGCCGGGCCTCGTCCCTAACTTCGGCTGCAGACAAACTCCGCCCGGACTCCTACGGGAGCCGGACTCCATCCCCAACTCCGACTGCAAGCGGACTCCGCCCGGACTCCTACGGGAGCCGGGCCTCATCACCAACTCCGACCGTTGGTAAGCTCCGTCCGAACTCCTACGGGAGCCGGACTTCGCCCCGACTTTGACTGCAGGTGAACTCCGCTCGGACTCCTACGGGAGCCGGGCCTCGTCCCCAACTCCGACTGCAAGCGGACTCCGCCCAGACTACTACGGGAGCCGGGCCTCATCCCCAACTCCGACTGCAGACAATCTCCGCCCGGACTCCTACGGGAACCGGGCTCTGTCACCAACTCCGACCGCTGGTAAGCTCCGTCCGGACTCCTACGGGAGCTGGACTTCACCCCGACTTTGATTGCAGGAAAACTCTGCCCGGACCCCTACGGGAGCCGGGCCTCGTCCCCGACCTCGGCTAAAGAAAGTCTTCGTCCGGACTCTTACTTGGGTCGGACTGCAGGCTCCTCTCAAGTGGATAACTAACCACCAGACACTCCAACCGAACTTCAACCGATGGGTCCGCACTCCCTGGCGCGACACAGCAACAGCCACGATCCTGCTCCACTTCCTGCGGCAGATTCTGCGCGACTCCATTATTCCCTGGCAGACTGCTATGACGACCACGATCCTGCTCCACTTCCTGCGACGGATTCCGCACGGCTCCATTATTCCCTGGCAGACCGCTATGACGGCCACGATCCTGCTCCACCTCCTGCAACGGATACTGCGTGATTCTTCCATCCTCTGGCAAGTCGCGACAACGGACGCCGCTCCACCCCCTGCGGTAGACTCCACGTGGAGCACTACAGTGAGGGCCACGGGTCTACTCCACTATTCCTCACAGCAAATTTCTCCTGACGGTGGATGGCCCACTACCAGACGGTTATGAACGTCGCTATCAGTCTGTTGTGCCCCCCTCCTATAAAAAGGGGGACCCCAGATACATTACTCTATAAGCTCCATTTACTATCTCAAAACTCTGCTAAAAATTTTTCGTTCGAGCACTCCATTCTTGTTGAGGCAGAGAACTGACTTGAGCGTCGGAGGGTCTTACCGGAGCAACCCCATCTCCGATTGAGACTTCTTTTGCCGGTCCCGACGGCGATCGCGACTCCCTCGACTCCAGCTTCTTCGGCGCAAGCGGAGTTTTGCACCAACAGGATTGACGCTAGAGGAAGGGGCTGAACCTTCGCAGTACCCTTGTTCTTAAAGGAGCACTCAACGGGACCGCCCCCGGGCATCTTTTCCGACATCCTCTCCTCCTTCCTCCACTTGGTCTTTGCTCGATGCCTCCCCGCAAGGCGTCCACGCGACGATCCACGACCTCCGCGGCCAGATCTTAGGCTCCGGCCTCACCTCCTATTTTCCAACCTCCTCCTCCTCCTCCCGCGACGACGGTCGGTGCGGAGCAGTTTGACCTGCTAGCGCAGCAGGTCAGAGGCCTCACTGAAGCTGTGCAGGCCATGCAGCAGCAGCAGCCACAGGCATCGGCGCGCCTAGAAAGGGTGTCTCCGGAGCACCAGAATCCGACGGTGGGGCGGGCCACTTGGACCAGCCGTCCCGTCTTTCCTGGGAAGACGAATCCGAGGGTGGAGAGCCCTCAATCGGATCACGATTCCACCCCTGAAAGATCCCTGCCCCCATTCTGTCAGAGGACCCTCGAGACCCGGAGTCGAGAGGACTTCCTAGACCGGAGACTCCAAGAGATGAACCGACGGATCGAAGAACTCCGCCACGCTCCCCCCGCTTATGGTGAGGATATTTGCACTGACCCTCCATTTTCTCAAATGATCATACAGGAACCGATCCCGTCAAACTTCAAGCTCCCCCAGTTTGAAAGCTACGACGGGACTTCAGACCCGGTCGATCACCTGGAAACCTTCCGAATGATGATGCTGCTTCATGACACTCCCGACGCCATTCTGTGCCGAGCCTTCCCATCCACCTTGAAGGGAGCGGCGAGAAACTGGTACTCGACGCTGAAGTCGGATACCATCTTTTCCTTCGATCAGATGAGCCACCAATTCGTGGCCCATTTTGTCAGCAGCCGGCGCCTCCGGAAGGGTTCGGAGTCCCTCATCAATATCAAGCAGAGGGAGGGGGAGTCCATTCGGGCCTACATCAACCGCTTCAACATCACGGCGCTGGAGGTTCGAAATTTGGACCAATCAGTTGCAATGGCCGCTCTGAAGGGCGGCCTTCAGAAGAATGACCTTTTGTTCTCCCTGGAGAAGAAATACCCCGAGAATTTTGCTGATTTGTTGGCTCGGGCTGAAGGGTATGCCTGAGCGGAAGAGGCCTTCAAAATGAAGGATGAGGTGACCGCGAGAGAGCGGCAGGCGGGAGACTCGAGTAAGCCTGCAGTCGAAAAAAGGTCGAGGGAAGCTCGACCGCGTTCTCGATCCCCTCCTGGGCACAAGCGTGCCCATACTCCACCTCGGGTACGCAGACAGAGAAGTCTGAACCGTGGGGTTCGACGGAGTTCTCCATCGGGAAGATTCCGCAACTACGCCCCCCTCAATGCCTCGAAGGCCCAGGTACTGATGGAGGTCAGGGAACAGCTCCCTAGGCCAGAGAGGATGCGCACACTCTCCGGGAAGCGCAACCCCAACAAGTTCTGATGTGCCCCCACGGTCATGTCGGGAACAGGAGGAGAACCTCGTCCTGACATAAGCAAAGTCGAAGGCCCGGTTCTTTTAGACCGGGTGGGGGGAGAAACCCTTGTGATGATCCTTATGTGCCCCCACGTCCCCGTTGGGAACAGGAGGAGAACCTCGACGAAATCCGGCCGCCCAACAAGATCGAATGAAAGGGAAAGGCCCCTCAGCGGCACCTCCACACTTCTACGCAACCCCGCAAAAAGCAGGGGGAGGGTCCTCACTCTAAAAAGAGGAAGAAAATTAAAAAGGAAGAGCGACGAACTACGACAAAAATAGATGAAGGACAAACTACGTCGAAGATGTCAAGGAGACGGCGGCACCCCCGAAGTACTGCAGAGTTCGGACCACCTAGGAAAGCAAACTAGCGCATCGACGACAGGACACCTCCAAGCGACGTCAACGTCGGACAAACCGAACGACAAGAGAAGTCCGACGGACGATAATTTAATATGCAGGCGAGGTAACACAAAACCCCCTTTTTCCTTTCATTCAATTTATGAAATATACACCACGAAGCTCAGAAGGATAAAGGAAGAAAAGCAAAGCGACAAAAGCGAGACAAAACAACAAAAGAGAAAATATATACATGAAAAGATGGAAGGCCAAGAAGAGCCCTAGGGAAGCTCTGCTCCTTTCGACCTAGAATTACCTACTCCACCCTCTATCCAGGACTGCCTCAGATTCTCAACTTCTTCTTCTAGCTCTCCCTTTTTCAGCAGCGCGTCCTGGAGCGCCCGACGAAGTTGCTGGCTCTCGGCCTCCGCCTCTCGATGCCTCTTTCTCAGGACCTCAGATTCCGCCTCCGCGTCCGTGATGGCCCGCTGCTCGTATGCCAGTTGGATCTTCAGTTGTTGCAGCTCAGCCGTCCTTTCCCCGAGGGCGACAGAAATCCCTTCAACGATTCCTCTTAGGGACTGGAGCTCATCAGAATTTCGAGCAAAAGTAAGCTGAGCCCTGTCAGCCAGCTGCCTCTGAAGACGGGCAACTTCGTCGGTCGCCACCCTGAGTTTTCCTTTATATTCATCCACCTACCTGCGCCAACCGGCCTGATGCACGTCGTAGCTCATCTCGACGTCCTGAAGCTGCTGCTGAAGGGCGGAGACCTTCTTCGACCAGTCCCGATCGCCGTCGGCCCGGGCCAAGAGCCGGGATGAACTTCCTTCCAGCTGGCCGATTTTCTCCTTCGCAGTAGACAGTTCCACCCTGAGAGCGCTGATCCTGGCAGCTTGAGCCCAAATTCGATCGCTGGCGCTCTTCTTGCATTCCTCAAGCTCCTTCGCGAAGTCCGCCTTCCTCCGGCTATACTCCATGATCCCCTTCACGTGGAGATTCCGAAAGCGGGTGGCCTCTGCGGCGGCTTCAGAATGGTCCTCTCTCAATCTGCGAAGCTCGCCTTCCATCTTCTTTGACCTCTTTGTCAACTGAAGAACCTCCTTCTTCAGCCGCTGGATCGTCGACTTCAGCAGGATCCCCAGGGGCAGGGGAAGTGCTTCGGCAGGACGCTGCCATTGGGAGACAAAAGTATCAAGACACGTCTCATCACAAAAAGAAAAGCAGAAAGAAGAAAAGGAGGAGGAAGAAGCCACCCACGACAAGAAATTCAACTTTATTGATTGGATGATTTTTGAAGACAAGAAGATAAAGAAAAATTATGAAAAAATAAAACTACAAGGTCGGAGGTCTCAGACCTCAGGGGTAGGAGTTGGAGAGCTCGGCATTCCGGGAGGGGGGGCTGCTGCAGCGGTGATGGCAGGAGAAGGACCGGCCTCATCTTCGGACTCCTCACCCAGGAAGTTAAGGTCGAGCTCCAAAAATTTTCTGGCCACCCTCTCCTGGCAGAGCTCGAACCCCTTAATGAACGCCTCCTGGCCGAATTGGACGTTCAAGTCCCTCATCTCCGCAGAAGCCTTGAACTCCTCTACCGCGAGGACCCTGACCTCCGAGACCAGGATTGGAGTCTGCTCAGCCAAATTGGCGACCTCAGCCTTCGCCTTTCACACTGTCTCCTCCAAGGTCTGCCTCTCCTCCTCCCGGGCTTGTTTCTCTCTTTCCAGGACCTCTTGGAGGGTGACTACTTCGGCCATCTTTTCTTTGAGACGAGCAACCTCGGTCCGACAGCGCTCTTCCACCTGGACGATGTCCCTCCTCGCACGGTTCGTCGTCTCGATATTGGCGAGGAGCTGGTGCTCAATCTGCAAGGGCGGCTAGGAGATCAGAACAATGGTCGAATAGCCGGATAAACAAAGATTTGCTTACCTCAAGGAAGGACCCTAAAGAGTCTCAGACCCACTGCTCAGGATCGGCATGGTCGATCCTCTCGACGACTTCGGACAGAATGCAGCCGTCGATCAACCGCCTGATCAAGTCCCTGTCATTGAAGGGATTCTCCGGCCCCTCTTCGGAATCGAGGGACTCGTCAGCGGTGGTTCGGCGGCTACTCACCTTGCGGGCCACCAACTTCTTTCTCTTCCCCCTCTCGACAGCGGGCGTCTCCGTGGAGCGGACCCCCGAAATGGGGGCCCCAGTCGGCGGACTCCTCGAGGAGGCCCGGGGGGCCGTTAGCTCGACGTCCGAGGGAATGTCAATCGCTGGAGCCACCTGGACGGGCGTGGCGAAGCCCGACTCCTCCGCCCTGGCCCTCTTCGCCGATCCGGAGGTCGCGACACCCTTTCTTTTGTGGGCCCTGAGGCCCCTGGCAAGCATCCGCGCTGCTTCGGCGTCCATTCCTTAAAAAAAAAAAAATCAAATCAATCAATCAAGAGTTATAAATCGACAATGGGGTGAGAAAGGAAGGAGTAAAAAAAAAAAAAAGAAGAAAGAAAAAGAGAGAGAAGGAAGAAGAGAGAAGAAAGAGAAAGAAAAAGAAGAAGGACAGAAGAAAAGAAGAGAAAGGAAAAGATGAAGTACTCGCAGGATCCTGGGGGCTCAGACCGACGTTGAACAAAAATTACTCCTTCAGAAGGTTGGAAAGGGAAGAGCGGAATAGGCAAGAAGCTTCCGGGCAGCCTGGAGGTCATCTTCCCCCAGACTGGGGGCCCGGCGAACAGAATCCCTCAGAGAGCCCCAAGGGGGCAGGCCCAGCCTCAAGGTCGGGCAGTGGACGAAGAGGTATTTTTCCTTCCAGTTGTGGATCGAAGAGGGGGCACCTTTCAGCAACCCCTTCTTGCCGAACTGAGGAAGAAATACCACCAGTCCTTCGTCGAAGGATGACGCTTGAAGGTATAAAAATGCCTAAACAGAGAGAGGGACGGCTGGACCTCGACTACGTGGCAAAGGGAGAGAAATCCTATCAAAAATCTAAAAGAATTCGGAGCAACTGAAGCCAAAGAGATATCTAAAAAGCGGAAGAGGGCGACAACACAGGACGGAAGCGGAAGCCGGAGCCCAGCACAAAATGCCTCTTGATACAGGCAAAAGCAACCAGATGGAGGAGTGCTGGCCCGGTCGGAGGGGCCGGAAAGCTCCAGGTCATACTCCGAAGGAACTCCGTACTGAACCCTTATCAGCAGGAGTTCATCCGGAGTCAAGGAACAGGGAATGGCACCCGGCGTGAAAATCGGACGAGGCCCCGCCCTAGGTACGGGTTCATCTACAGAACGGGGGACCTGGGGGGTGGAGGCGGAAGAACTCCCAGAGCCGCTGGAAACGGAAGAGCTAGAAGACATTTCAAATGACTCCTAATGAAGACTCTAAAGATCCCGAAGGAGACAGATGGGGCAAAGGACAAGAGGTCACAGTAGACTAACTCGGGGGAATACGACAGAAGAAAATGGCAAAGAAAAGGCTCCTAGATGGCAAAAAGAGAGGCGGAGGTTCCGGGACTAACCTAGATCGCTCTGAGAGATGCAGAGGGGTGAGGATAGGGACGACTCGAAGGGCGCCTATGTCCCAAGGAGACACCAAGAGAAACAGGGCACTCGAAGAAAGGGTGGATACCGCTAGAATTCTGAAGCGGAATAAGGGCCCCAAAGTCGGAAGGACAGGTTTAAATAGACCCTGGGATCCAACGCCATAATGATCGCGAATCCCCCCAGGCCAGCCCGCGCTCGACACGTGTCCCACTCACCACGGCAGACGGCTGAAAGTGGCTGACGGTTGGCAGGGCCATTACTGCATCATACCTGGGCCAGTGTACCAGCAAAAATTTCGAAGAGTCCTTTCGTATCGTCCCGATTCGAAAAGACTCCAGCACGCGCACATTTAATGCCAAAATATCTAGAGGCGGTCTTACACAGGGTTCGAGGGGATAACTTCGGCTGTGCCAACCTCACTGTACTTCCTTCATTCGAAATTCAAACTCGGAAGTAGGGGGACTGGTGTTGGGTATAAAATACCCTCAGCCGAAGTTCTCAACAGGATTGACCCTCCCGAGCTCGTCCCCAACTTCGACAGCAAGCGGACTCCGCCCGAACTCCGACGGGAGCCGGGCCTCATCACCAACTCCGACCGCTGGTAAGTCCGTCCGGACTCCAACGGGAGCCGGACTTCGCCCCGACTTTGATTGCAGGTGAACTCCGCCCGGACTCCTACGGGGGCCGGATCTCGTCCCCGACTCCGGCTGCAGACAAACTTCGCCCGGACTCCTACGGGAGCCGGACTCCGTCCCCAACTCCGACTGCAAGCGGACTCCGCCCAGACTCCTACGGGAGCCGGGCCTCGTCACCAACTCTGACCGCTGGTAAGCTCCGTCCGGACTCCTACGGGAGTCGGACTTCGCCCCGACTTTGACTGCAGGTGAACTCCGCCCGGACTCCTACGGGAGCCGGGCCTCGTCTCCAACTCCGACTGCAAGCGGACTCCGCCCGGACTCCTACGGGGGCCGGGCCTCGTCCCCAACTCCGGCTACAGACAAACTCCGCCCGGACTCTTACAGGAGCCGGACTCCATCCCCAACTCCGACTGCAAGCGGACTCCGCCCGGACTCCTACGGGAGCCGGGCCTCGTCACCAACTCCGACCGTTGGTAAGCTCCGTCCGGACTCCTACGGGTGCCGGACTTCGCCCCGACTTTGACTGCAGGTGAACTCCGTCCGGACTCCTACGGGAGCCGGGCCTCGTCCCCAACTCCGACTGTAAGCGGACTCCGCCCGGACTCCTACGGGAGCTGGGCCTCGTCCCCAACTCCGGCTGCAGACAAACTCCCCCCGGACTCCTACGGAAACCGGGCTCTGTCACCAACTCCGACCGCTGGTAAGCTCTGTCCGGACTCCTACGGGAGCTGGACTTCGCCCCGACTTTGATTGCAGGAAAGCTCTGCCCGGACCCCTACGGGAGCCGGGCCTCGTCCCCGACCTCGGCTAAAGAAAGTCTTCGTCCGGACTCTTACTTGGGTCGGACTGCAGGCACCTCTCAAGTGGATAACTAACCACCAGACACTCCAGTCGAACTTCAACCGACGGGTCCGCACTCCCTAGCGCGACACAGCAACAGCCACGATCCTGCTCTACTTCCTGCGGCGGATTCCGTACGGCTTCATTATTCCCTGGCAGACCGCTATGACGACCACGATCCTGCTCCACTTCCTGCGATGGATTCTGCGCGGCTCCATTATTCCCTGGCAGATCGCTATGATGGCCACGATCCTGCTCCACCTCCTGCAACGGATACTGCACGATTCTTCCATCCTCTGGCAAGTCGCGACAACGGACGCCGCTCCACCCCCTGCGGCAGACTCCACGTGGAGCGCTACAGTGAGGGCCACGGGTCCACTCCACTATTTCTCGCAACAAATTTTTTCTGATGGTGGGCGGCCCACTACCAGACGGTTATGAACGTTGCTATCAGTCTGTTGTGCCCCCCGCCTATAAAAAGGGGGACCCCAGATACGTTACTCTATAAGCTCCATTTACTATCTCAAAACTCTGCTAAAAATTTTCTGTTCGAGCACTCCATTCTTGTTGAGGCAGAGAACTGACTTGAGCGTCGGAGGGTCTTGCCGGAGCAACCCCACCTCCGGTTGAGACTTCTTTTGCAGGTCCCGGTGGCGACCGCGACTCCCTCGACTCCAACTTCTCCGATGCAGGCAGATTTTTGCACCAACAGGGGTAAACTAGTCGAGCAACTGATTTCCATCCTATTGAGAGAAGATAATCTTGAAAAGATGGTCCAAACTGAGTCACAATTATCTGATCTGGAACGACAACAACTGGTGAACCTGCTAAGAGCAAATGCCGACATTTTTGCTTGATCAACGATCGATATGCTAGGAATTCTTCTGAAAGTAATAAGTCACCAGCTGAACATTGATCTTAAAGTTAGATCGGTGAGGCAAAAGAAATGATCTTTTGCTCCTGAAAGGCAGAAGATCATCGATGAAGAAGTCGACAAGCTCTTCGCGGCTGGCTTCATCATAAAAACTAATTATTTTGATTGACTCATCAATGTAGTGATGATGAAAAAAGTCAATAAAAAATGAAGAATGTGCATTGACTACACAAATTTAAATGAAGCTTGTCCGAAGGATAGTTTTTCCATACCAAAGATCGATTAATTAGTTGATGCGACTTCGAGACATCGACTTTTAAGCTTTATAGATACCTTCGTGGACTATAATCAAATTCGGATGGTACTCGAAGATGAGGAGCATACTACCTTCATAACCGACAAAGACATCTACTGTTATAAAGTAATACCATTCGGCTTAAAGAATGCTGGAGCTACTTATCAATGGATAGTTAACAGACTGTTCAAGGCACAAATTGGATACAATATAAAAGTCTATGTTGATGATATGCTGGTGAAGAGTTTCAAAACTTCTGATCACATTCAAAATTTGAAAGAAGTCTTCAACATACTTCGACGACATCAGATGAAATTGAATCCGACTAAGTGTGCATTTGAAGTAACTGTTGAAAATTTTTTTAAATTTTTCATGTCGCAACAAGAAATTAAAGCTGATCTCGAAAAAGTAAAGGCTATCATTAATATGAAGCATCCAGACTTTAAGAAAAAGATACAACAACTCAATGAAAGAATTGCCGCACTCAGCCGATTCATTTCAAAGTCAGTAGAAAGATGTCTATCCTTCTTCAAAATCTTGCGACAAGCAAAAAATTTTTCATGGTCAGATGAGTACTGACAATCCTTTGAAGATTTGAAATAATATTTGACATCTCCACCATTACTCACAAAATCAAAGTGGGAGAAATATTGTATCTTTATTTGGTGACTTCGATAGAGGTGGTTAGTTTGGTACTTGTCCAGGAAGATGAAAATCAAATTCAACAACTGATTTATTACACCAGCAATGTGCTTCACAATGCTTAAATATGACATCCAAGAGCAAAAAAGATGATCTACGCTCTGATCAATCATCACAGCAACTTCAACCGTACTTTCAGACACATCCAATAGTTATCTTGACAGATCAGCTGTTGAAGGTAATTCTGTACTGACCCGATACTTCAGGTCGAATGATGAAATAGACAATAAAACTCAGTGAGTTTGATATTCAGTATCACCCACGGCAGTCAATGAAGGCATAAGTTTTGACCGACTTTGTCGTCGAGTGCACCATATCCAATGATAATCCTGAGGATGAACTTGAGGGCCAATTGAAGCAAATTGAAACTCCTGAGGTCGACTTAGCATCGATATGGATGCTACATATTGATAGAGCATCTAACGCATAAGACAATGGAGCCGGTCTCATCCTCACCAATTTTGAAAGGATCGTGACTGAATATGGCCTTCGATTTAATTTTAAAGCCTCAAAACCAAGCCAAGTATGAAGCTCTTTTAGAAAGCTTGAAGATTATCAAAAAACTTGACATTAATAACTTGAAGATCTTCACCGACTCACAACTGATCACCGAGCAAGTTAAGGATGAGTTTGAAGCCTGAGACTGCGTTATGATGAAGTATCTTCAAAAAATGAAAGATCTTATATCAATCTTGAAATATTTTGAGATCTCTCACATTTCAAGAGCAAAGATGCTCGAGCTGATGTACTTTCTCGACTTGTAACTACTTCATTTAACTTGCTCGATCGAACGTTCAATGAATATTTTGAACAATCGAGTATTGATAAGGTTGAAGAAGTGCTACAAATCAATGACCAGTCAAGTTTGATGGATCCAATCATCCAATATTTGACTGACAAAACTCTACCTGTAGATCCTTTAGAAGCTAAATGACTAGGATGGATGACTTCACAATATATTTTAATGAATGGATAACTCTATAAAAAGTCATTCTCTCTTTCCTTACTAAAGTGTTTGAGATCAATGGATGCCGACTAGGTGCTCCAAGAGGTTCATGAAGAGATTTATGAAAATTACTTAGGAGGTAAATCATTGACTTATAAAGTCTTACGACAAGGATATTATTAGCCCACTATGAAGAAAGATGCAGCTGAACTTATCCAAAGACGAGAATCATATCAGAAGTATGCTAACATACAATATCAACCAGCCAACCAGCTGACATCAATTATTGCGCCACGATCCTTCACGCAATGAAAATTTGACATACTTGGTCCTTTCTCTCTGACATCTGGTCAGAAAAAATTTATAGTGATTACTGTTGATTACTTCACCAAATGGATGAAAGCTAAACCCTTGGCACAAATCACTAAAAGTAAGATGGAAGATTTTATTCAAAAATTAATCATATGCAGATTCGATCTACCACACACCATCATCACTGACAATAGTCGATAATTTGACAATCAAAATTTTAAAAAATTTTGTGTGAAATTTCATATTATACATAAGCTTATCTCAGTCGGCCATCCATAATTCAATGGTGAAGTAAAGATAACAAAAGGAACAATTCTACATGATCTCAAAATCAGATTGAATGAAGCTAAAGGTCTCTGGATAGAAGAATTATATCCACTCTTGTGGGCATATCGGATAACTCTTCGAATACCGACAGGAGCATCGCCATTCAACTTAGATTATGGAAAAGAGACAATAATTCTACTTGAGATCAAATTGCCATCAGTGAGAGTCGAACAATATAATAAATCGAGTAATTCTGAATATCGGAGAGCTGATCTACACTTATTCATGAAGGTCCGACAGCAAGCTCAAGTTTGGATGGTAGCATATAGGTAGAGAGTAGCTCGGTATTACAATACAAAGGTCAAACCGAAAGTCTTCCATCCAAGAGACCTGGTCCTAAGAAAGACAGAAGTTTCAAAGCCTCTAGATCAAGAAAAATTATCTTCAAACTGGAAAAGATCTTACAAGATAATCGAGATACTTCATCCGGGTGTATATCGACTAGAAACTCTCGATGGAGCGACTATTCCTCAGACTTAAAATATTGATAATTTGAAGATATACTATCAATAAAGTTATTCATGTATACAATATATTCGGAATGAAATATTGAGATTCTGAATTTAAAAATTTTCAGTCATCTATAAGTTATCTACAAAAGTGACATCAGATCGATAAATAATCGGTCAGCTTAAACCGACTACATCTCAAATTTTCATTGTAAAAATTGACTTAAGTCGAATAATGACATCAAATTGATAAATAATTGATCAGCTTGTACCGACTATATTTCGATTTTTTACTGTAAAAATCGATTTAAGTCGAATGACTACTCATGCCGACTTAATTTTAGCTAAGTGGAATATTATGCCGATTCGACTTCGATAGAGTAGAAAATATATCGATTTGACTTCGATCAGTCAAAAGATATTCGGCTTGTCACTGTCTATCAAATATCTAAAAAAAATTTAAAAGCTAAATCGACTGACACCCGACTAGCAGACAAACTCTACTATGATTATTGATCGATATTCAACTCATCGATGGATAATCGATAATCCGATTGTTATTCAATGACATTGACAATACATTAAGACTGAAAAGGGATTTCATACTTAGAAATTTTTTTTTCATTCATTAGAGAAAATATTACAAAATTGAATGCAGGGCCCGATTACAAAATTAGACTATTGTCCGATTATAAAAAAAAATTACACCGATCACCAGTCGGCTTCTTCTTCAGCTCACTCTGGTACAGCTTCGGTGGTTGGAGCAAATTTTGATGCAGTCGGTGCATCTTCCTCATTCGGCATAGTAGCCTCCTCAGCAACCTCTTCTCCCAAACCAGGGGGACAATGCTGCTCAGATCCAAGTTTGGATACAACTTTCTGACTGCATCTCTGCTGTCTTCGCATCCTATGCAATGGAGGCAAATTTATCCTAAAAAATTTTATCCTTGTACTCTTGTGATTCTTTGAAATTCTCGATGGTCAGATGCAAAGCACATTTTGCCGACTCTGCTTCTTCTCCAATGGAAGCCGACTCTACATTGGCCAGTGCCAACTTCTCTTTAATGGTCCGATGCCTCTCACGCTCCACCTCAAGTTCTTCAATACACTCATCCCTTTCTCTCCAGAGTCGATTGATCGAGTGCTTTTTGCTCATAATCTGAGACTTTAAGGATGCGATGTTTTATTGAGCCAACCCTAATTTGGCTCTGGTTGACTCCAATTCGACCATCGCACAGGAGATCTCCTCTTGGAGCTCCTTCTCCCATTCAGTTGCTGCTTGAAGCTATTCGATGATGGCAGCTTTCTTGGTGTTTGTCCGTCCAGGGCCGACAAAGCTCGGTAATTTTTTGATAGCTGCTCTCCGGAGTGTGCATGTCATGTGCCAACTGAAAAGAAAAGAACAAGTCAGATAAAAAAAAAGAGAAAGAAGTATCATCAATTTACTTTGAGGATCGTCGGATAGAAGGAAGAAAATATCTCGAACATAGTCCGATCTTTCTTATTCTCCCTGTCAGTCGGGAGAAGAGCAGTCTCGGTGAACCGCTTGGCCAGCATCGGAGTGGCCGAAACTGACTCACCGACTAGAATCTGGATGTCGAAGAGGGTAGGGAGACCCGTCGATGATCCATCCTCGGCAGAGAAGGCCGGCGCCTTTCCCCGCTTTCTAGTTGGCGGTCGTTCGCTCGAAACCATCATAAAGTCGGAGTTTGACTGTGCCCGAGATCGTGTCGGCCCAGCCAGAGGCACTTGAGGAATGGTCTGCATGGCAGCAGACGATTCTAGTTCGGCCGCGACTGCAAATTCGGCTTGAACCCCCGCTGATGGAACCGGAATCGATGTTGTCTTGGCTGCTACAACTGTCATGACGGCCGTGGCATCTTCATCTCTTGTTGTCTCTACTCCAACCGATGGTACTTCGACAGAAGGAAGTATTGTCGGAGCCGACAACGCTATGACCAGCTCAGCATCGGGAGCTACCACCGACGGAATGTTGGGCTCCCTCATCGGCATCAACTTCAAATCAATCCGACTCTTCTTTATCATTCGGGATGATCCGATGTCGGTCGTTGCTCTCTTCTTGATAGTATGTTACGAATGTCGGCAGCTAAGACTCATGCTGTCGAACACATAGCTGCAATCAGAAGATAAAAGTTTAGTTACAAAGTTTGAAAGTAAATGGAAAACAAAACGACCGACTATATTATACCTAAAGAAGTCATCGAACTAAATCCGGCATTATAGAGAGCTTGCTCCGTCATTAGCTCTCACTGTGCTGGAATTTTTATATCGATCTGGCTATGTTCGTTGGGGCCGGTTCTTGGATCACTCCATGATAAAGGAAAGTCCAAGAAGATGAAGAAGGGATAAAGAAAAACTGATTTTTCTATCTATGAATGGATAATGGAAGATCGAAAATAAAAAATAAATTTTTTTTTGAATTGAAAAATTATTAATCTTTGACTTTTGGATAAGGACGGAGGATGAAAAAAGTTTGAAAAAGAGAAAGGCATGGGTTGAAAAGTATGCCAGAGGTGAGAATGTTTAAGTGGCACTCAACCAGAGAGCCAGTGATGAAATCTAGGATTTTAGGTGGCTGCATTCATGGACATGTTTTAATGTGGTACGAACCTAAATGATAGGACTAGGAAGAGTGGAACTACAGCACGTTTAAGTTAATGACTAGGCCAATAAGTGGCTTGGGTGGGGGTCACTAAAAAAGCAGAAAAATGATACTCTTGCCGTCATGGGTGGTATAGAAGTTTTACAGGGAGAGGGAAGAGCATGATAGGAATGATGCACTATATTGGTCACAGATTTGAAAAACTAGTTCTTGAAAGTATCAAAACGTTTGAAAAGACAGAACAGTTCAACAACAAAACCTGATCAAAAGTCAATTAGATACACATTGGAGAAAAGTAAAATATGATACATATTATAATGGTTGGGAAATCATGATGGAAAACTATCTCAATAGGAAATAAATTCGATAGAAGCATGAGGTGAAGGGATGAGACAAAAGGTTCCTAGAAAAATTAGAAAAGGTGAAACCAACAGCCAGCAGCATAGGAGTGGGAGGGGGTGGGACTTCGTATTGAGATCAAGTGGCATAAAATAGTTGGCAGGGAATCTATACTACTTGTACAAATGCCTGTTCTCTCTCATCAAGAGTAGAACAATCCACAAAGAGCCATTACTTCCAATAACATATATGGCCATAGCTGTTCTGCCCCCACCTATTAGTCCCTGTTTTCCTCATTAAACTGGTCACGTATCCACCTAGTTGCATTTTTCTATATAAATAAATTACAGATGTCCATCAATGCCATCCGCTGCTTCTTTCCGGATGATTTCAATCCCATCTACTAAAACTGTTGTAGTTTATCATCATCACTGTCTTCAACTTCCCATCCACTGAGTCTTCCACTTTTTGGATCTGTATTATCGCATTTATCAAAGCATATGTGCGCTTTTGATTCTGTAAACTTTTCCTTTCTGCCACCACTTGCATGGTGCTAGTTGCCTGATGCCAATTACCATAGCTGGAAAAACTTATTCCATGTGATTGGGTCAAAAAATTTTATCTGGACCATGTTACCAATGCTTTTGGACGTTGTTATCAGAATCACATTACAGTACACTCCTCAAATGATTTTTTTTATTTTTTATTTTTGTCAATGATGAGTTGACAATTCTCTAATTTAAATCTCGTGGCCAGGTATGAGGCATCAAGTTCTTTACCTATAGAAATACTAGTGAAAAATGGAAATTGTTCTAACATTTCCTCATAGATGTTCTTTCTGGATGCTATTTCAGGCAGAAGCTGATGGTTCCAATGCAAACAACAAGTTTCAGCCGGGCTCCCTGAATGCTACTTACCAGCTAATCAAGGACCTGAATAACATAGATAGGGTTGTCCTTATTGGAGATATATATGCTATACAAATGGATATGTATCACAGTGGGATCAGTATGCATAACAAATTGAACTAGTTGTGCCTTATATAATTGGAAGGTTGGTCTCATAATCCACTATTCTTTATCATACTTTAGAACATCATTCTCTTATGAGCATGCAAATAGCATTTGAGTATGTCTTCCTTTTAGTGATAATCATGAGCATGATTAATTGGCCCCGAACAGGGTCTTTATAGGGCAATGAGGATTCAGATGGAGGATGCGACGTACTAGCCAAAACTATGTTTCATGTTCCTACAGAGAGCCAGGTACAATTCTGGCATATGACTCAAGAATGGAGCTCTGCTGGATTTATTTTGTCCTAGCGTCACCTCTGAAAAGGCATAGCATTTCCTATTATCGGTTCTATGATTTTATTTATTTAATGTAGTATCGTTAGATTGCTTAATTCAATTAGTGAAATCTCTTATGGATCAAACAGCCAATCATTTAGATTGTTTCATTTATGCCTTTTCCTCTCTAGTTATATCCATCAATACTTAAGAGATTAACCAAAAATTTTGAAAAAACCAAAGTTTCTTTTGAGTTGAATCAAGAAGTGACTGCCATATAAGTTGTCATTCTGGCTGATATTTTGATTATCTTATGCATCGTTGTTTTGTATGAACATAATACAGAAAGATTTATAGTTGTTGAGTACTCTAGTTGAGTTAGATCCGTTAGGCATCTTTTTTGAATAACAATTCTCTGAGAATTTCTTTGTGCAAAATCTTGTATGGGGAGTGAGTTCTCTTCAGCATTGTAGGGCATTGCACTCTAAATTCCATGTTTTTCTTCTTATTTTGATTTGTAAATCCGTTCAGATCAAAGACACTTATTGACTGCTTCTCTTTTTGTTGCTTTGCTATTATAAATATATGATGAAGCTGCTGTGACTTCCACCTGTTTCATCTATCGAGCATTCCTTTCTCGATCAATTATATGCTGAAATGTAGATGGGTCAAACTTCTCTGAGCACTCCTGATATATAAGGTCTATAGGTTGAGAGAAAAATATTCCCAAGTAAGAAACAGCTATGGAAACTGATAGGCTATCATGGAAGCATTGATGGTGTAGATTACCAGAAATAACTGGAAGGAGTCTAGAAGGATGGATGAAGTCAATGTGTGACAAAAGTAAAGAGATAGCAGGAAGACTACTAGGAAGAAAACATAACTTGTGGAGGACGAATGGAGGTCCAAGCTATTCAGTCAGCTACTTTTCTCAACCATTTTATAAGGAGAATCCGTAAGAGGAGAGAGTTAATGAAGGGTGCTATAGAAGCAAGTAGTTTTAGGAGATTGGCACAGGGAGGTGTGGAAAGGAAGATAACAGAAGGAGAGGTAGTTCTCTGATAGGATTTTAATTTTGCATTGTCTTAATAAAGCTTTGATGTTGTTTCTGGATTTGGAGCTTGCAACAACAAAGGCATGCCACGATGATGCACCCATGTTCTTGTAGTTCATTATATATTGGAGAACATATTGAATTCAATAATTTTGGTTTATTGTTTTGGATTATGTAATCATCCTATAATCTTATAACGGAAAGAAAAGTATCTATATTCATACATAATTTGAATGCATTCTTGTTTAATTTCTTAATTATGGTAATGGATATTGAATCTCATGATATTCTTTTAGTAATTACAAATGTTTACAATCACTTGAGGAAAAAAAGATACTAATTTTTTCTGCTCTGAATTTTTAGTTGACCCCATATTTCTTATGTGTAGGTGGATGATAAATCAACTGCTCCGTTGCTTGAGGGTATGTATTTGTAAGGATAAATTACAGCAACACCCCTTCAACTTTTTGTGATTTATACTTACATCCAAAACTTCTAACATTTTCAGTTAGACCTCAAACTTAGGATTTGATTGCAATGTACCCAGCCATCCATCTCTGTTAGAATCTATGAACACGTGATTATCACATGACATAATTTTAGACATTATATTTCATAAATACCCTTCTTTCCTGGATTAAGAGGGTTTTTTTTTTTCCCCCTTTTTTGGTGGGAAGGGAGGAGATCATGTGACCATCATGTGACTCCTCCCCATTCTTCGTTCTTTTTGCTTGCTGGGAGTCATCCAGTGGGAGTACTCCTTCCATATTTGACTCGGATCAAATATCCTTGTATAGAGGAAGGCTAGAGTAGACCTTATTACATAGAATCTGATTAAGAAATATGCTTAAATAACTTGAAAGTAAAGCAAATTAATTAGAAGACAACTTTGAAGAGTGATATTTTTATTTGCAACTTTTTGCATGGGTGGGGCAAGGGAGATCTCCCAGCCAAACACTATCTATACCCATTTGAGGTTAAAAAAAAATATGCTGAAGATCAAAAAGGCTCATTCATAATTTAACATACAAGTCAATATGTGTGATGACCCAAGCCCAAGCAAAAAAAAAAAAAAAAAAAAGACAGAGGATCAGGAAGAAGACTCCCGATAGGAGTCTTCTTCTCCGATGAACCACTTGAATCAGGAGTCCTAGGACCACTAGAGGTCCTAGGGCTCTATATAAAGAGACCTCTCCCTTCCTAAAAAACCCTCCCACCAATTTTCCTCCCCTTTTTCTCCTTGATTCCTTCGATTGAAGCCGCGACCCTTGAATTCATGCTCGTCGTGATTTCTCGCCGGTGGGACCATCGGAGGATGAGGTAAGCCTTCCTCCTCTTCCTCTCTTCCCTTTCCTTCTTCCCATGCCTCTGTGCACGACTGCTGGCGACAGATGTCGCCGGATTTCGTCGAAGAAGGGACCCCTGTTTGGTCTCTTCTTCTTTTTGATTCTCCGATACCGGCGATCCCTGCCGACCGCCGGTTTTGATCTTTCTGAACTCATGAGGGTTGCCCCCCTTTCCATCGGCCTTCGTCATGACGGCCATGGCCTGAACAGCCGGTCAAAAGGAGGGGACTCCGGTCCCCTGTTTCGGCCAGGAAAAGAGCCCGAGAAGAAAAAGAAGAAAAAGAAGAAAAAGAGAAAAAGCAAAGAAAAGAAAAGAAAAAGGAAGAAAAAAGAAGGAATAAAAGAAAAAGAAAAGAAAAAAAAAAGAGAAAGAGAAAGAGAGGGAGACTTTCTCTCTCTGCTCTCTCTCTTGAATTTTTTTTAGGATTTATGAATAAAAATAATAATAATAAATAAATAATAAAATAAAAATAATAATTAAAAAAAATTTTGGATGCTGTCATCTAGTCGATCCATGTGAGGATATTAGATTTTAAAAATTTTTATTATTTTTATTTGATAAAATTTTGATCAAAAATATGATATTTGACGTACCAAATTCGGAGAAGGATTTTCAAGATTTTTAGGATCCCTAATTTGGATTTTCTTTTGAAGTAAGTAGTGTATTATTTTTATTAAATTTATCTGGTTAATTATAAATTTGAATTATATTAATTCATGGTATGCTTATGATTGAAAATATTTATTGAAATTAATTGTGATTGAAAATAATTGTTGAAAATTATTTATGATTGAAGATATTTGTTGAAAATTATTATGATGCTATATGATCATAAGAAATGATATGATTGATTGACTCGAATATCACTTATTTATATTATTTTTGAAATAATATATGAATTGAAAGATGATATGAATTGACAACTGGCTATGTAAAGGACCCCGCCAATGGGGGTATATACGTTGGCAAATAATTTATCCTGAGGATTTATGTCGTCAGTGAGACCAGCGACAAACCGCCAGCGAGATCAGCGGTTTCGAAGGACTTTGCTGCCAGATGATTCGCAGCCTACTGTAAGAAGATACGCGGTATTATGACCCTACCACAGAAAAAATATGGTCATAGTTCATGGTTGATAAGAGAAACTTAAAAAATTTGATGATTTAAAATGGTAAGCATAATTTGAAATTAAGATGAATTGATAATTTTATATATGATTGATAGTGTGATAAATTAAATTATGAATTCATGAATTTACATATTGTTTATGTTATTATCAGTAAACCGATATGTACAGTATTATTGTCTAATTTATTCAATTAAAGGTATACACTGCTTATTGGGCTATTTAGCTCATGATGAGTTTACATTTTCTTTACAGATCCAGAAAATTTACGTGATATGAAATTTGATTGGGAGAACGATTAGAGACGGAGTTGGCTTATTTGATTTAAGATTTTTTCTCAGAATTAATGCAAGATTTTCATTTTAAGTATTGACTTTGTCAGACAATTATTTTTCTTTTTGGACACTGAGTTTTGATTTGTTATTTGAACTAAAGTTTGATCATTAAGACTGAAATTTATTTAACTTTATGTGTATGATGTCATGATGAGAAGCCTTGCATGCTTATAAGAAAAGTTTCCTATGAGTATGCGGTGGTTGCCATGACCTTCGACTCACAATCTCGGGTCGGAGGCGTGATAATTAATATGATATCAGAGCATAAGTAGATAGATAAAGACATGTAGAATAGAATGAGCAAGTGATGGGTAGATATTAGGAAATTTAAGGGGTTAGTTATGATGATTATGATCTGACCTGTCTTAAGTAAGTTAATAACTTTATTAAGGATAAGTTATCATCTTAAATTTATCATAGATCAATATGCCTCTATGACGAATGAAGAATACTCAAGGAGCGGTAGGAGGGACATCAAATCCACTTAGTGATAACACTCCCCAATTGAATAGTGGTACATCTCAGCATGAAGGAATTATGGATCCTACTGAAAATACTCCGACAGTGCAGGAAGAGCCGAATATGACTCAATTAATGCAAACTTTGATCGGAGTAGTACAAACACAGCAACGATTACTTCAACAACAACATGCGCAGCCGCATGAGCATCCTCCACCGACACCTGGCCATGAAAAATATCCGATGCAGAGAAACAACATCGTCGAGTTTAAAAAGCTAGCTCTTTCAGTTTTCAAAGGGACCATCGAGCTACTGGAAGCTGACAACTGGATTATAGAGATGGAGAAAGCATTCGTCGTGTAAGAATGCCATGATGATGAGAAGATCTGCTACACAGCATATCTGTTACAAAGTGAGGCATACAACTGGTGGTGTATACTTGAACAAAAATATGAATACGATGGGATACCACTTACTTGAGAGAGATTTCGAGGTGAATTCTTTGACAAGTACTTTTCTCAAAGTGTCAGAATATAGAAAGAGCATGAGTTCATTCATCTGAAATAGGAGAACAGATCCGTTGTAGAATATGAAGCTAAATTCACGGAGTTAGCCAAGTTTGTTCCAAGATTAGTTGAGATTGAGTAAGATAGAGTACATAAATTTGAAATGAGACTGAAAATGAAAAATAAAAAATAAATTATACCCTATGAGTTAACTACTTATGCCTCAGTTGTGAATAAAGCTCTAATAATTAAGAGAAAAGTTAATGAATCACATGCGAAAAGAGAACGAAATCAGAAGAAGAGAAATAGGTTTGGTGGAACTCAAGGATGAAATCAGAATAATAAGGGTCCAACGAAGAAGCCAGCAAATGATAAGAATCGTGAGAATGAGATGGCTAGATGTTCGAGATATGACCGAAGAGAGCATGAGTCTTCAAACTGTCCATGAAATACTGGTTCTTATTTTAGCTATGGATAGAAGGAACACAAAATTACAGATTGCCCCTAGAGGAATGAGAATAGATCTACACAAACAAAGGATGGAGATCAAAGGCTGAAAACTCAAAGAAGGATCTATGCACTCACACAACAGGATGCTCAGGCCTCTAATGCTGTGGTGACAGGTATCATTTCTGTATCCGATATTTATACTTCAGTTTTGTTTGATTCTGGTACTACACACTTTTTTATATCCACTACTTTTATTAGATAATATGATATAGTATGTGAACCTATGAAAACTAAATTATATGTTGAGACACCAGTAGGTGGTATCTTGAGTACCGAAAGTATATGCAAGTCATGTAGTATCAGAATAGGAGAAAGAGAATTACCGACATATTTGGTGGTCCTAGATATGCATGATTTTGATGTCATTCTAGGAATGAATTGGCTTGCTACTTATCATGCCTCTGTGGATTGTCATGGAAAGAGAGTGAACTTTCAAATATCGAGAGAATTAACTTTCAATTTTGATGGAAGTACAGGAACCACCCATCCACGTATTATTTCATTTGTGCAAGCTAGACAGATGCTAAGAAAGGGATGTAGAGGTTATCTAGTATCAATAAAGAATACAGAATATGATGAATTGAGGTTACAGGATATTTCTATCGTAAATGAATTTTCAGATGTATTCATTGATGATTTACCCGGACTACCATCGGATAGAAAAATTGAATTTACCATTGAGTTGGCACCCAATACCGGTTCGATTTCTAAAGCTCCTTATTGAATGGCCCCCATGGAGTTGAAGGAGTTAAAAGATCAATTACAGGATTTATCGGATAAAGGTTTTATAAGATCTAGTGTGTCTCCTTGGGGAGCTCCAGTCTTGTTTGTGAAAAAGAAAGATGGTAGTATGAGGCTTTGTATCGACTATAGAGAGTTGAATAAGAATACTATCAGAAATAAATATCTCCTACTTCGAATCGATGATTTGTTTGATCAGCTGCAAGGTACATAAATTTTTTTAAAAATTGATCTTCGTTCAGAATATCATCAGTTAAAAATCAAAGCAAAGGACATACCAAAGACTGTATTTAGAACTCGTTATAGACATTATGAATTTCTAGTGATGCCATTTGGGTTAACCAATGCTCTAGTGGCCTTCATAGATTTAATGAACAGAATATTCAAATCCTATCTTGATAAGTTTGTTATCGTATTTATTGATGATATCTTGATATATTCAAAAAGCAAATTGGAGTATGAAGAATATTTACGGTGTGTACTACAAATATTGAGGAAAGAAAAGCTTTATGCCAAATTAAAGAAGTGTGAATTTTGGTTGGACAAAATAGTCTTTTTAGGACACATCGTATCTAAAGATAGAATTTTTGTGGATCCAACAAAAGTGAAAGTTGTGATGCAGTGGAATAGACCTACAAATATTTCTGAGATTCGGAGCTTTCTGGGAATGACATGTTATTACAGATGATTTGTAGAAGGATTCTCCTGCATAGCTACACCTTTGACTTGTCTTACTCAGAAAGGGGTTAAATTCGAGTGGACCAAGGATTGTGAACAGAGCTTTCAAGAGTTAAAATAACGATTAGTTTCAGCTCGTATCCTCACTATATCAACAGAAAATGAAGGTTTCGCAATATATAGTGATGCATCTAAAAAGAGACTTGGCTGTGTATTGATGCAACAGGGTAAGGTAGTGGCCTACACCTCAAGACAATCGAAATTATATGAATAGAATTATTCGACACATAATTTGGAGTTAGCTGCAGTGATTTTTGCCCTGAAAATTTGGAGACATCATTTATACGGTGCGCAGTGTGAAGTGTTTACTGATCATAAGAGTTTGAAGTATATTTTTACACAGAAGAAATTAAACATGAGACAGAGAAGATGGTTGGAACTGTTGAAAGATTATGATTTAACAATTCATTATCATCTCGGAAAAGCTAATGTTGTCGTTGATGCCCTTAATAGAAAATTCATGAAAAATTTGGCTATTTTAATTATACATCAAAGTTAATTATTGAAGGATATAAAAAATTAAAATTAGATATTCGATTATATGACTCAACAGTACGATTAGCCAACATGAGGGTTCAGCCAACACTCATTGAAAGGATTATTGTCGCCCAAAATGGTGATCCACAATTAACGAAAATAAGAGATTCAATGGAAGCTGATATTCAATCTGAATTCAAGATACATGATGATGGTTCGTTGAGATTCGAAAATAAAATTTGCATACCCAATGATTCGATACTCAAACAGAAAATACTTCAGGAAGCACATCAGATCGGTTATACAGTTCATCCAGGAGGTACTAAGATGTATAGGGACTTGAAGAAAATATACTGATGGAACAATATAAAAAGAGAGATCGCTCAATTTGTGGCTCAATGTTTGGTATATCAACAAGTTAAAGCTGAACATCAGAGACCTGCAGGATTACTTCAACCTCTCGATATTCCAGTATGGAAGTGGGAACATATCACTATGGATTTTGTAACTGGATTACCTAAGACTCCAAGTAAAAATGATGCAGCCTGAGTGATTGTGGATTGATTGACAAAGTCTGCACACTTTCTACCAATTAGAGTTGGATTCACTTTGGAAAGACTAGCAAAATTATATATGAAAGAAATTGTAAGGCTACATGGAATTTCAGTGACTATTGTATTAGATCGAGACACCAGATTTGTATCACAGTTTTGGAAGAGCTTACACAAGGCATTAGGAACAAAATTGAACTTCAGTACAGCCTTTCATCCATAGACTGATGGCCAGTCAGAGAGAACTATTCAGATCTTAGAAGATATGTTGAGAACTTATATTTTAGATATGAAAAGTTTTTGGAACGAGCATCTACCTTTGATTGAGTTCGCTTATAATAATAATTATCAGGCTAGCATTGGTATGGCACCTTATGAAGCATTATATGGTAGAAAATGTCGATCACCGATTCACTGAGATGATGTTGGTGAGCGAAGAATATTGAGCCCCGAACTTATTCAACAAGCAGTCGAGAAGATTCAATTAATTAAAGAATGACTTGGGCAGCATAAAGTAGACAGAAAAGTTATGTAGATAACAGGAAACGAAAATTAGAATTTTAAATTGGTGACCATGTATTTCTCAAAGTGTCTCCTTCAAAAGAAATTTTAAGATTTGGCATTCGTGGCAAATTGAATCCTAGATATGTGGGTCCGTTTGAGATTTTGGAAAGAATTGGTGAGGTGGCGTATAGACTTGCCTTACCACCTTCACTTGCAGGAGTACATAATATTTTTTATGTTTCTATGTTAAAAAAATATTTACCAGACCCAAGTCACATCGTGAAACTTGAACTCTTGCAAGCTAGAAAAGATCTATCATATGAAAAATATCTGGTACGGATTGTGGATCGTAAAGAACAAGTGCTGAGGCATCGCAACATTCCTTATGTCAAGGTACAGTGGAGTCGACATTCGGAAAGAGAAGCTACTTGGGAACTAGAGAAAGAAATGAAGCAAAAATATCCCCAGCTCTTTGAGACCACAGGTATGAAAAATTTCGAGGACGAAATTTTTTTTAGGGATGAAAAATGTGATGACCCAAGCCCAAGCAAAAAAAAAAAAAAATAGAGGATCGGGAAGAAGACTCCCATCGGGAGTCTTCTTCTCCGATGAACCACTTGAATTAGGAGTCCTAGGACCACTAGAGGTCTTAGGGCTCTCTATAAAGAGACCTCTCTCTTCCTAAGAAACCCCCCATCGATCTTCCTCCCCTCTTTCTCCTTGATTCCTCCGATTGAAGCCGTGACCCTTGAATTCGTGCTCGCCATGATTTCTCACCGACGGGACCATCGAAGGCTGAGGTAAGCCTTTCTCCTCTTCCTCTCTTCCCTCTCCTTCTTCTCGTGCCTCTGTGCACGACTGCCGGCGACGGGTGTCGCCGAATTTCATCGAAGAAGGGACCCCTGTTTGGTCTCTTCTTCTTTTTGATTCTCCGATGCCAGCGATCCCTATCGACCGCCGGTTTTGGCCTCTCTGAACTCATGAGGGTTGCCCCCCTTGCCGTCGGCCTTCACCGTGATGGCCGCAGCCCGAATGGTCGGTCAAAGGGAGGGGACTCCGGTCCCCTGTTTCGGCCAGGAAAAGAGCCTGAGAAGAAAAAGAAGAAAAAGAAGAAAAAGAAGAAAAAGAGAAAAAGAAAAGAAAAGAAAAGAAAAAGGAAGGAAAAAGAAGGAAAAAGAGAAAAAGGAAAGAAAAAAAGAGAAAGAGAAAGAGAGGGAGACTTTCTCTCTCTGCTCTCTCTCTTGAATTTTTTTTAGGATTTATGAATAAAAAAAATAATAATAAATAAATAATAAAATAAAAATAATAATTAAAAAAAATTTGGATGCTGTCACCTAGTCGATCCGTGTGAGGATATTAGATTTTAAAAATTTTTATTATTTTTATTTGATAAAATTTTGATAAAAAATATGATATTTGACGTACCAGGTTCGGAGAAGGATTGTCAAGATTTTTAGGATCTCTAATTTGGATTTTCTTTTGAAGTAAGTAGTGTATTACTTTTATTAAATTTATCTGATTAATTATAAATTTGAATTATATTAATTCATGGTATGCTTATGATTGAAAATATTTGTTGAAATTAATTGTGATTGAAAATAATTGTTGAAAATTATTTATGATTGAAGATATTTGTTGAAAATTATTATGATGCTGTATGATCATAAAGAATGATATGATTGATTGACTTGACTATCACTTATTTATATTATTTTTTAAAATAATATATGAATTAAAAGATGATATGAATTGACAATCTGGCTATGTAAAGGACCCCGCCAATGAGGGCATATACGTTGGCAAATGATTTGTCCTGAGGATTTATGTCGCCAGTGAGACCAGCGACATGTCGCCAGAGAGACGAGCGACAAATCGCCAGCGAGACCAGTGATTCTGAAGAACTTTGCTGTCAGATGATTCGCAGTCTACCGCAAGAAGATACGTGGTATTATGACCCTGCCACAGAAAAAATGTGGTCATAGTTCATGGTTGATAAGAGAACTTAAGAAATTTGATGAATTTAAAATGGTAAGCATAATTTGAAATTAAGATGAATTGATAATTTTATATATGATTGATAGTGTGATAAATTAAATTATGAATTCATGAATTTACATATTGTTTATGTTATTATCAGTAAACCAATATGTACAGTATTATTGTCTGATTTATTTAGTTAAATGTATACACTGCTTACTGGGCTATTTAGCTCATGATGAGTTTACATTTTCTTTACAGATCCAGAAAATTAACGTGATATGGAATTCGGTTGGGAGAGCGATTAGAGACAGAGTTGGCTTATTTGATTTAGGATTTTTTCTTAGAATTAATGCAAGATTTTCATTTTAAGTATTGACTTTGTCAGACAATTATTTTTCTTTTTGTACACTGAGTTTTAATTTATTATTTGAACTAAGGTTTGATCATTAAGACTGAAATTTATTTAACTTTATGTGTATGATGTCATGATGAGAAGCCTTGCATGCTTATAAGAAAAGTTTTCTATGAGTATGCGATGGTTGCCAT
>NC_025994.2:80093979-80201479 GCF_000442705.2 Elaeis guineensis
CATCTCAACCGTCCTCTATTTCTTGCCAACCTGCATCAAAACCTGACATCATTGTCCAAGAAGGGCACCAATAGCAACCAGACTCGAAAACATCTGAACTACTACAGTATTCAAGGAGGAAGCATATTTCAGAATTGATACAAGTCTATAAGTCTGAACCAGAATCATGTAAAAAAACTATTCCTCTTTTTTTATTTATCAACGAGTCTTATCCTAAGGACTCTATCCCTTAAGATTTGGACCTGCCAATTGCTTTAAGAAAAGCCACCAGAAAATGCACTCAATATCCAATTTCACAATTTGTGTCTTTTTATAGACTATCCCCACAACTCAGAAGCTTCCTCACTATCCTAAATTCGATTGACATCCCTAAAGCCATACAAGAGGTATTAAAAAAAGATAAGAATTAGATACATGTCATGAAAGAGGAAATGAATGTATTAAAGAAGAATGAGACATGGGAGGTTGTTACTCTATCCAAAGAAAAATAACTAGTAGGATGCAAATGGGTTTGCACATTAAAATATAAAGTTGATGGATCTTTTAAAAGGTACAAAGCTAGATTAGTGGCAAAAGGATATACTCAAACCTATGGGGTGGATTATCAAGAAATCTTTGCCCCTGTGGCAAAGATGAATACTGTACAGATATTACTATCCCTTATTGCTATGTTCGGTGTCTATAATAATTTGATGTTAAGAATGCATTTCTATATGGAGACTTGGAGGAGGGGGTTTTCATGGAGCCACCATCCGAAATTAATAGAAATTTTGGAATGGATAAGGTCTGTCAGTTGAAAAAGGCACTGTATGGCTTGAAACAGTCTCCTAGAGTATGGTTTGGAAGATTTACAAAGGTTATGTTGAGAATGGGATACAAATAAAGCTAAGGAGACTACACGTTGTTTATCAAACATTCAATTAAAGATGAAGTTATAGTTCTACTGGTGTATGTAGATGATATCATTGTAACTGGAAATGATGCAACTGAAAAAAAAAAAATTTTGAAAACATTTAGCTCAAGAGTTTGAAATAAAAGAACTTGGGAAGCTTAAGTACTTTCTAGGCATTGAAGTGGCATATTCTAGAAAGGACAATATTTTTATAGCTTAGAAAATACGTGCTAGACCTTCTTGAAGAAATAAAAAATCTCGGTAGCAAGATAGCAAGCACTCTTATTGATCTGAACCATAGAATAGGTAGGACAGAAGGAAGTAGTGCGGTTGATAAAGGGAGATATCAAAGACTTGTTAGAAGATTAATTTATCTCTCCCATACAAGGCTGGATATAGCTTGCTCAATGAGTGTGGTAAGTCAATTCATGCATAATCTAAAGGAGGAACACTTGCAAGCAATTTATAGAATTCTTCACTGTCTCAAAGCTACACTAAGAAAGGAGATTTTGTTTCAGAAAAGAAAATAACTAACTCTAGAAACCTACACGAGTGTGGACTATGCAGGACCTTAGGTGGATAGAAGACCGACGTCCGACTATTGCACTTTTCTGAGAGATAATTTGGTGACATGGAGAAGTAAAAAACAGAATGTAGTTGCAAGGTCTAGTTCTAAAGCCGAATTTAGAGCTATTGTTCATGAAATTTGTGAATTTTTATGGCTGAAGATAACTCTGGATGATCTCAGAATTAAAAAAGATGAAACTATGAGATTGTATTGTGACAACAAATCTACTATCAACAATGCACATAATCCTATTCAACATGATAGAGCTAAGCACATGAAAATAAACAGACATTTCATAAAAGAGAAGTTGGAGAGTGGCTTGATTAGTACTCCCTATATGCCATCAGATAGTCAGCTGGCTGATATTTAAACTAAGGGACTACCTACGATAAGATTTTAAAAAATTACTAGCAAGCTGAGAATGGAAGACATCTATTCATCAGCTTGAGGAGTGTTAGAATCCCTCATGAATCTCAAGCAAATCTGACAGAATAAGCCAAAATCATATTGATCTCATAGAATCAAGCCAAGAAGGATAGAATCAAGTCAAGATCTCGACAATCAAGGGTCAACTATGATCTCGGCAAACAAGAAAATCTATCAAGAGAATTTGTCACAACCAGCAGTACTATCTTTGAATATTCTCCTTTGATTTCTTTCCTCTTATTGTATTTATTCTATAATTGTTTACTATTTTTGTACAGCTACACTTACCACTTTTGTATAGTCATACTTACCATTTTTTGTGGCTCATTGTATTTAAATATTGACCTATACTTGGAGGAAAAATGAGAAGATTATATTTTTCCTCAGCATTAGTTTTTAGCGACCCTATTACTTTCAATGGCATGGATCAATGATGATATATGGCTATTGATAGGTGATGCTGTCCACCGGAACCATTTTGTTGGATGATGTACTATCTCACTTAAGGTATGAAACTTATGTATGAGAAAACCAAACTCAGAATTTCTAGTTTGCTCATCTTTTCACCTAAGATCATGCTGTATTATAAATTGGTTGATCATAATGGTGATTTCCTTATCATTCTGTAGTTCATTGTTTCATTGAGAGGAAGGAATTTGAAGATATTATGCAACATTATTACCTCTAACAACATCAGAAATGATTTATTCATCATTCAGAAATTTCATTCAAAAAAAAAATCATGCTGCTGGAATTTAGGATATCCATTCATGAAGCATTCTGATTTCTAAAGCTATCTAATTTCTTTTCATGCAGAAGGCAGTTTAACACTGAAGATGGACTCATGCGCAACTCCTAGACCACCACTCTAGTCTCCCAATTTTCACTTTCTTAATATTCAATGGCAACTAGCTTTGGTCGTTGAAAGAAGGAGAAACCAACAGTTGTCCAAATTCCCAGACAGGTAGAGACTTTAAAGATATTTTCAGTATGTTGTATGTTGGATGTTTTGTTCCGATTCCAGCTCTTCAGTATGTTGTATGTTTTGATCTCATTCTCTGAGGAAGGGTCTGAGCTTAAGTGGATAAAATAGAAGATAGAATTTTATCTTAGATTCTCTCTACGTTGAAACAAACTTTCAGGAGGTCAATTAGTCAGGATACATTTTCCAATTCTTACCAAAATTCTTTTTAGCAAAAAAGAGTCAGGTAGCTGCAACTCATATCATTAAAGGCTATCTCATTTTTGACTTCACACATGAAGCACAGTGAAAGAGTGAACGGTGATATATTGTCTTGTTACTAAAAAAACATAGATTTGTAGAAGGATTAGAACCCCTAACTGCCTTTTACAGCCTTTAGAACTATAAATGTCATTGAACATATGAAAGATCTGATATGTTTGATACTGCTATCTGATTATCCAATGATTTTACATCATCTTCAGAAATATGGTCTTGCTTCTTAAATATTAAGGTGAAATTATTTGTATCCTGAGCATTCTTCATCTTTAACTGAGCATTCTTCATCATTAATTTTTAAATCTTGTTTCATTTCATATTATATTTTTCTAGACCAACTCTAACTCTCTCGCCCTCCCAACTGATCTCCAAATCTCGTATCTTAAGCTTTGGCCCAGACTCTTATCCTGTCAATTATCTTTCTAGAAAGTAAAAGTACCCTAGACAGCAAACCTCTAACACAATTCCTAATATTTATTCTTGTCGTGGTGCTTTTATCTCTTTAAAACAAAATCATTTAAAATCTCTGGCTCCAATGAGTTCTTTCTATTTCAACCTACCACTCTGTAGTATCCTGCTTCAATCCCCTCACTTTGTTTATTTTTCATTTTTCTTTGCTTCCAATTTAATGATTTTGTGAATCAGCTTTTTAAGACAGTGATGATTGATCAAAGTCATGAGTATAACACTCCTTCCAACTTGACAGATCGCCCAAAATGCAAATGCAAACTTACCTTCTAATATTTTCTCCTCCAATTTTATACGCCCTTCTTTCCCCAAGTCCAACACCAAACCCTTTCCACACTCAGCTCAATTACAAATTCTCCACTTATTTCCTTCAGATAACCCATTGGAACCTCCTATGCATGTTTCCTCAAGAGTCTAGATTCTAATTTTTGCAACTCATCCCATCCATCCTCCTTTCTGCTTATCTTATTAAAATTATCACCAACAAAACTTGAAACCCAATTCCCTCTGCATGATCATCACAGGTCAAATAGTTATATATTGTAGTCACATTTTTAAGCTTGTTTCTCACTGAACTAGCTTATCTGTTGTGGTAGCTGCAGTCTATACTTGCCATGTCAACTATATTGCTAAGAATATATTCTGTGGATGTATTTCACAGGCATGCTGCAGAAGGATGCACATGGCATGTGCATGGCATCAAACCTCCCCCAGGTCAGCATATTTAGAATAAGGACCTTGACACAGCACATCTGTGTAAGATCAGAAGATGCTAGCCACCAACAGGCAACCGCAAAGTGGATTGCCAATTGCATGGAAGACAAGCTTTGGCAAAATCAACACTATAAGCCGAGGGCAATTTTGAATAACATACTCCTTGAATATGGGGTTCTTATTGCATCAAAGCAGGCTTTCCTTGACAGCGAGAAGGCATTGGAAGAGCTACATGCATTATGGTTCCCATAGAGAGAAGTTATGAGCCTATCATGGAGAACAATCCAGAAGTTCAAATATGGGGTGAGATACAAGATCCCCCAAAAATGAAACAGGCTTATAGGCCCCATCAACCCAAAGAAGTTTGGTCTTTGCACTGTACTAGGTATAACTAGACCGGGCATAACAGGAGGACTTGTACGATAGCTGAGTCAATGCAAGGTTGAGCTGCTTGTTTGCTTTCTTTCTATTATAACAGAATTTCTAATGTATGTTAGCATCTTGCAGTTGCTTTTGCTACAATCTAAAATAGTCTTGCATTTCCTTGCAGATGGAGTCAGCAAGAGCATATGTATCGTCAAGTTTCAGTAGAGTCATGACATGGAGATGTTCTGTGAGCCTCAGTGTTCATATTGTGATGTGTAAATTATTCATGTTTCCATAAAGCTACCGATGAGTGGTCTTTATAAGCATTCTTTGAGGTGGAGACGTCAGCTTATGTTCATTCTGTCCCCACGCTTTTCAAGATAATTGAATAGTCTCACTAACAACCGTTTGCATAGTTGTTTGGTGCCTCACCTAGTCTAGGCTTGAAGTCCTGGGTATTGTTCAAAAAGGATAATTGAATAGCCTTGGTAACCATACCATATGGCCTGTGTTCAATTAGAAACAGACAAATGGAAGAATCTTCTGCAATTGTTGTAGTTTGCTGTAAACTTTCAACCTTTCTGTCAGTTGGAAAATGGATTCAAGGCTTTGAGGAAAACTCAGCTTATCAAAGCTTTTCTGTAAATATTGCAACGGCTATTTCAAGTGATTACTGCAATAGATAATTAATGCCCTCGGAACCATGTATCTCAATTTGAGCAACTGTCCAGAGTGATGAAGGTTTGTGCGCTGAAACATCTTACTTCAGCAGAGAATAATGAAGTAAACCCCTCTGAGGCTCAAAACAGGCAGTGCTGAACTTTGTAGTGACATAACAGGATACAGTAAGCTAGCTGGTAACGGAATAATGGACCCAGTATTTAATTTTTCTTTAAGAGAACTAGAGTATCACTAACAGTTGGAGCCTTTTGTTTTGGTAAGCAACAGTTGGTGTCTTTGATGCCATCTAAAAGTTGAGAACATTGCATGTCTTATTATTAAGCCTGGTTTTCTACTATGATGGCTATTTCACATCATAGGACACCATCATATGCTGTAGGTTACTGTGCTCAGCAGGTAACATCCACATATTTTTTTTCTTTTGGAAATCCATGAGCCTTGCGGAAATGCTTGTGACTTCTTATATTATTCTGAGAGTTCCAGAACCAGATGATTAAAGAGAACAGGACAGGAATTACGGAATATAAAGGAATGATCATTCTGGGATCTGGATGGGATGACAAGAAGGCATCCTTTGTGATGAGATAAACTAAGGATTGGATTTTTTGGCAGCCATAAATGGAAGATCTTTAGGCTTAGAATGAAATAGCCATGCTTTGATGCAGTAAGTGTGCATGATCCAGGCCATGGCCACTCACCTTCTTAATCGAGCAACACTCGAATTTAAAATATAATATATGATGAAACATTGGTATTATTTAATCACAACAAACACATGGAAACACCTCAAGTGCCCTCTGCTTCTACAACTTAAAGTCATTTCAGCAGAAAATTGAACTGCAACATTTCAAGCTGCACTTTGAAATTAGACTTTAAAAAAAAAAATTGCTAGCGGAAGAAGCAAATTGCGGTATCTAGATTCACAAGTAGGCTAATTATAGCAGTGAACTTATAAATAGTTGCAGTTGAACATCGTTAGTAAGGTATTTCATCCATCTAGACAATAGTTGGACGATTAGCTCAAACAAATCTTGGAAGTATACACTGAAAAGATAATCTTTTTTTCTAAAAGAATAAATGACATGGTTATTTTATGGACTGACAGATTAAACTGAGGTAGCTAAAAGTAACATAAGATCATAATATTGATTGAGCGCAAGGTTTGTCATATTAGTCAGTATTAATACATATCAATCACATTATATTAATATCGAAATAATATAGAGCCGGCCCTGAGGCAGGTCAAACTGGGTGACTGCCCCAGCCCCCGATTTTTTTTTTTTTTCTGGGTAAACCAAACGTCGTTCTCCCTCTCCCGAGTCCTGGCACCCCAACGGCTCCCAGCAACAGCTTTTTAGCCCTCAATGTCCTCCGGATCCGACGACCTGTGGCTCCTCTCCCCCGCCTCCTCCTCCGTCTCCGACCTTTTCTCCCTATTCTGCTGTCCATCGGTGATTTTTTCTTATTTTGGACATCAAAAATCAGATCAAAATCCATCAAAAAGTCAAGTAAATCTCTTCAATCCTCCTCTTTCAATCTTCTATGAATTCTAAATTTAATTTTTTACCGATTTATTGTCAGAAAAATTCTTGAAATCCTAGTTCAGCAAGTTCCCTATTTTTTCGTTTTTTTTATCTTTCTGGCACCGTTAGACCGCCGCCGGTCACCGGAGCTTGTGGTTGTCGTCATCCGGTCGTCGAAGACTGCCCCTTTAGTTGTGGGCGGTGTTGGCTGGCCGGGGAGGAGGATTTCCTTGTGGGTTGTGGCCTTGCCTCAGGAACAAGGATGAGTTCTCTGTTTCGTTAAAAAAAAAATAGAGAGAAAGAGTCCCTGTTTTACCGTGAAAAAAGAAGGAAAAAAAAAATTATTCGACCACTGTTGGCTGAATTGGATTTTTTGATGCTTTATATATAAGTTTTTTTATTTCCCTTTTTAGATCTTTGAATATGTTGTACTCTCAGCTTCTCTTGTTCTCAGCTCATTGAGTCTTCCAGATGAACTTTTTCTCTGACCATTCTCTACGCACATGTAACAAATTTAAAATTAAAAAAAAAATCACTGGAGCCTGTGGTTGTCGTCATCCGATCGTCGGGGACCGCTTCTTTAGTTGTGGGCAGTGTTGGCCGGGGAGGAGGATCTCCCTTACGGCCTTACCTCAGGAATGAGGGATGAGTCCTCTATTCTGTTAAAAAAAAAAAAAGGATCCCCTATTTTACCATGGAAGAAAAAGGAAAAAAAAGAGCAAAGAAAAAATGATCCACAGTTCATACAATAAAAAAAAAAAAGAAAAAAGATGATCCACACTGTTCCATTAAAAAAAAGAGAGGATGAGTCCTCTGTTTTACTATGGAAGAAGAAGAAGGAAAAAAAAGATGGTCCACAGTCCACACAATAAAAAAAAAAAAGATGGTTCACACAATATAATTACATGGATTTGTTAATTATAATCCAATTGGTTTAGGTATATAAAATTTGGTCCGTCTATGTGAGAGTCTCAATCAATAGGTCAGTATTCTTGCATATGATAGAATATATTTAATTTTGTACACCTAGGACTTACTTTTTTAAATAAATATAATTATGGTCTTTATATCCATCTTATTTTTTTAGATAGCTTGTGGTTTCACTTCATTTCTTATTATTTTTACTATATCTTATTCTTAAAATAATTGATTAATTATCATATTTTATTTTTCAGATTTAAATTTTTATTACAATTACAGTAGCTTTTGTTCAAATTTTGTTCCATCAAAAAAGCCTTCAAGCAAGTTCTATTGTTCTATCAAAAAGCTTTAAATCAGGTTCTATTGTTCTAAACTTCAAATTTATTGATTACTAATTTTAGCTAATATTTATTATTTTATTTATCAAAATGATACCTAGAAAATATCCTTCGGGTCATGAAAAACTTAAGAAAAAAAGAAAACAAGAACAATTGACTCAATCATTAAAAGGAGGTCTTGATAAATTTATTATAAGTAAAAAAAGTGATATAGTTGAGAATTCAAATAATATTGCTAGTGAATTTGTCAATAAAAATACAAATATTACTTGTGAATTAGATAATGATAATAATATTATTAATAATGATAATACTAATAGCACAGATGATCTCATTAGTGATGATAAAAATTTAATGAATAAAAAATCAAGTGAATCAAATACTTTTGACATTTATGATCCTAGGATATGGGATAGTTTTGTTACAAATTTTAAAAATTTATTAATTAAAAATGGTCCTAAAAGAGATATTAATATAAAGTTTCCTCTTGATCAATATAATAAATTTTTTTTTTAACACATTATGATCGAACTTTACCAAATGGAGAGCAACATGATCGAAAATGGTTAGTATATTCAAAAGAGTTAGACAAATTATTTTATTTTTGTTGTAAGCTATTTAAATCAAATGATAATAGTAGTAGAAGTCAATTAGCAAGTGATGGCTTTAGAAATTGGAAACACTTTAGTGAAAGACTTAAAGTTCATGAAACTAGTAATGATCACATTCATAATATGACCACTTGGATTGATTTACAGAATAGATTTTAAAAAAATCAAACAATCGATAAATATATTCAAGAGTAAATTAATAAAGAGAAAGAATATTGAAAAAATGTACTATTAAGAATAGTAGCTGCTGTTAAATTTTTTGCTCATAGTTCTCTAGCTTTTCGTGGAATGAATGAAAAAATTTATCAAAATAGTAATGGTAATTTTTTATGATTAATTGAAATGATTACTGTTTTTGATCCAATTATACAAGAATATCTTAGACGTATTCAAAATAACGAAATTCAATATCATTATCTTAGTCATAAAATTTAAGATGAGTTAGTAATTGCATTAGCATCTAATATAAAAAATTTAATAATTAAAAGAATTAAAGAAGCAAAATATTATTCCATTATACTTGATTGTACTCCAGATGCAAGTTATTAAGAACAAATATCTTTGATCATACGATGTGCGAATATTTCAAAAAGACCAATAACAATAGAAGAATACTTTTTAGAATTTTTAAAAGTGGATAATACATCAGGTTTAGGCCTTTTTAATGAATTACAATCTATTATAGAAACTCTTGATTTAAACATTGATGATATAAGAGGACAAGGATACGACAATGGATCTAATATGAAAGAAAAAAATCTGAGAGTACAAAAAAGATTATTAGAAATAAATTTTAGAGCATTTTATACACTATGTGCTTATCATAGTCTTAACTTAACACTTTGTGATATGGCTTCATCTTGTAGTAAAGCTAAAAATTTTTTTGGTATAATACAACGTATATATAATGCATTTGGTGGTTCTACAAAGAGATGAAAAATTTTACTTGATAATGTACCTAATTTAACATTAAAGCTATTGTCACAAACACGTTGGAAAAGTCGCATTGAGAGCGTCAAAGCAATAAGATTTCAAACTCCACAAATAAGAGAAGCTTTATATCAATTAGCTGAAATTTGTGAGGATTCAAAAACAAAGAGTGAAACTGAATCTTTAGCAATACATGAGCTTGAAAATTTTGAATTTTTATTAGGAATGATTATTTGATATGATATACTATTTACTGTTAATTTAGTTAGCAAAAATTTACAATCTAAGGATATGCGTATAGATGTTGCCATTGATCAGTTAAAAGGATTAGTTTCATTTTTTGAAAGATATAGAGAGACTGGCTTTACTTTTGTCATGATTTCAGCTAAGAAAATTGCAAATGAGATGGAAATTGATCCTATATTTCGGATAAAACGTCAAGTAAAAAGAAAAAGGCCATTTGATGAAAATATTAATGTAGATATTGAACAATTATCAGAAGAATTATTTAGAGTTAATTATTTTTTATATTTAGTAGATCAAGCTATCTTTTCATTGAAACATAGGTTTGAACAATTTTAATTATATGAAAATAATTTTGAATTTTTGTTTGATTTCAAAACATTAATTTCATTGGATGAAAAAAGTTTGAAAAAATTTTGTCTTGATCTTCAAAATATTTTAACAAATGGTAATCATTATGATCTTGATAGGATTGATTTATTTTTAGAATTAAAAGTTCTAAAATCAATTATGCCAAAAGAAAAAAATACTGCTATGGATATACTTAATTATATTAATGAAATGAATTGTTATCCAAATACATCAATTGCATATAGAATATTATTGACCATACCTATCACTGTTGCCTCTGCTGAAAGCAGTTTTTCAAAATTAAAATTATTAAAATTATATTTACGATCAATAATTTTATAAGAAAGATTAAATGGTTTAGCTATGCTATCTATTGAAGAAGAATTATTGTCAAATATTGATTACAAAGAAATTATAAAAAATTTTGTATTACAAAATATACGTAGATTAATTTTTTAATAATAATTAATATTTAAAATATATTAATTTTTAATAAAGAAGATTTTTTTTTAATTTGACCTCGGGTCTAAAAAATATCAGGAACGGCCCTAAACTAATATGTGGTACAGAAAATAACAGAATGGTATTCATATGGAGTCTGAGATCAATAGCGAATCTTGGTTGAGTGGTTTTTTTTTTTAATAGGAGGAGAAAAACAAAAGAGTCCCACCTACTTATAATTATCAAAAAAAAAATTTAGAAAAAAGCCACAATTTATTTTTCCAAGAAAAAACTCATTTACCTTATAGACCTTCAGAATTTAGGGTGTCAATCAAATTCAACTCAGTTGCTGAAGCTGCTGGGAGACGTATATTCAATGCATCATAGTCCATCATAATCTTGCGACAAGGAAGTCTCTTTCCAAACTATGCGCCACCTACCCTCCACCTAGCCCTTGGTGTCATTCATGAGCGTCACTGGCGGTGCAGCGCCAGGTCCAAGTCCATACTCTAATATGAACCAAAGCCAGTCTGCATGTGGACACGGTTGCGTCTCCAAGGTGCCTTCCCCATTTAATTCTGCCCACGTTGCAGGGGATTTAAGTCCCACCACAAAGTGCACTCTCCTTCTCGAATATTTCCACCAAAAGTCCTTCTCACAAGTCTTTTGGCCCCACGGTGAGCTACGGTCCCTCTCCCTCACTGTCCATCTTTGGACTGGAGAAATTTTCTATCTTGGAGATGGTGGTTGCGAGTCCCACATGCCGCCTTCAAGTGGCGCAAATACTTGCTTCCCATGATGTAATAATGATGGAGTTCATGTAAAAAAAGGGAGTATAAATTGATGAAAAGTTTATCTTTCTCGGATTTGAATGAATTGGATATTAGTTTTTTTTTTTTTTTGAGCATTTTACCTAATCATTCAGTGAGGCCTTATATCAATGCACCATTGCTAAAAGAGCATTCGAGATGGGGACCATGCATGACAAATCCATCTACTGCTTGGCTGTCTTTATTTCCCGGCTCCCCAATCCATATCAGCGAACTTATTTTATAACCATTACTACTAGCCCTTTCCTTACGTTGGTAGATGGACCACTGCAGATTTATTTTGTTTGGGAGCACATTCCTTGGCAATATTCAAGTTTTTTTGCAGCTTTGGTGTGTAAGTTGGGTGGGTTTATTCTTTCTTATATCCGGAGGGGAAGGCACGTGTACAAGAACTTCATCTAGACGAGCTTATATATTCACTAGTTTATTCATATCTTCGTAGCAGATACATACAATACGAGTTTATTCACTAGTTTTTAACAATAAATTGTTGCAGAAGATTTTATCTACTCAAGTTGGACGGTATCATTAATGTATGCTGTCGTCTTTCGTGCTTGGATCCTCCCTTCCTTCATCTTTCTTTTTTTTTTTTTTTTGAGCAATACAAATTTACAAGCCTGGAGCAGACTCTCTCTCTCTCTCCCGTACACACATACGCAGGGACGCAAGCACACGGTGAACTCGCTTTGGCACTTCGTGACTAAAATTTAAAAAAATGTTCCATTAGATGACTTCCACGTTCATCTGGTCTCAAGTAGTATATGACAGATTTTGCCCATAATAGATGAGAACCGTGGTCAATACACCTACATAATTAAACAACTTCATTGGGTTTTCTACTTCTTATATCACAAAAACTTTTAGTATATATATATATATATATATATATATATATATATATATATATATATATATATATATATATATATATATATATCGTTCTTTATTTTTGCAAATAGTTTTTTTTTCATTTTTCTTCACATTAGATATTATGGTCTTTTTCTGAAAAACACCCTTTCAATAGTGCCAATTAATCTATGAACTGTGACAAATGAGCCAAGTTTAATATTTTGCAAAGAAAACACCGTCTCCCAAAAACCTCTAAAATGTCTTCAACTCGCAACTTTTTGTGAACTATTAAGAATAAAATTGGTGTCATGGTCCTTAACTAATTAAGGATTTTCTTTCTATGATGTTAAAAAAAAAAAAAACAAATTATGTTAACACCTATACAAGAACCTTCTAGTGTGAAATACCTAAGCCTTAAAAACCCATAACTTGTATAATACAACCCTAACTAATAGTCACAACAATCGGGCATTAACAAGTTTCACAAGAGCGACTTTTGATGGACCAATGATGCGATTTTAACTAACAAAAGTACTAATTCTTATACAAATTAGCATAGCCTACATCACTATCCAGCACCCACCTCTATATTTCCGTCAAACTATAAGCATTCTAGATGATTAAATGTTGGATGGATGTCTGGCCAGAACACCACTTCTCAAGATCTTTTCAGTACCACGCGATGCAGCAGGAAGAAAGAAGAAACAAAACAAAAGAAAAAACAATCAAAATACGTGGATCAGCCACAAAAAGGGCTCGCCTCCACGGGACATGCAAACTTCACTATGAAAAAGGAAATTTTACAAGAAGAGACCTCACCCTCAACCCTTGTACACCCAATTCTCTCTCACTAGAAGTTCCCCTCACAAAAGTTCTCTCTCTCTTGAAGACCCCCCTGAATCCCTGAAGAGCCTAACGACCGCTGTCCAGGAGCCTCCTGCTCCTTCTCTCTCAGCACGTCTGCCTCTCTCTCTTTAATCGGGTTCGTACGGCTCTGTACGGCGAGAAACCTGAACCACACTTTCTCTGTTCGTCACAGGAGCCTTTATAGACCTTAATCACGACTTAGATCATGATTAGGACTCCTTAATCAACCCAAATCACGTCCCAGACCGTCGGATCAAAATCGAGAGCCACCCATGCCGTCGGATCGCGCTCCGGTCCACAAAATAGTACCGTAGACTGCGAGAAATGCGTGGAAAACGCCCACGCGGTCCACAGACCCCGCCGTGGACCGCCCGGTCCACGGTGGACCGAGGCAAAAGGCCAGCAGGACCGGCAGGGCCTGGGCCGGCCCGCGCGCGCGGGCCTGGGCCGCGCCTGCGCGCAGGCTTGAGCACGCCTGGGCCGCACGCCCGGCTGGGCCGCGTGCCTCGCTGGGCCGCGCGCCCGCCTGGGCCGCGGGCCTGGGTCGCGCGTCCCGCGCACCGCCGTCTGCGGCCGCACCGCTGCCGCCAGTCGCCGGCGGTCCTCCGTCGCCTCGATTCTCGTGCCGATTTCAAAAGCTCGTATCTCCTCCATCCGAGCTCTGATTCAGGTGATCTTGGTCTCGTTGGACTCCGTTTTTCGCCACAAACCTCGCTGTGGGCTCAATATGGACTGAATCTCGAGGCATCAAATCCTAACAATCTCCACCTCGACTCGATATTCGGCCTCCTCCAAACTCCGAGAGCTTCTGGATCTCCTTGCCCCCATGCCCTGGGGCAATCGCCTGCTGATCATGGATGGGCAAATATGGGAGTCGAGCCAGGCTGCTCGATCCCATCTCCATCGTATGCTGTGCTCCTCCTGATCTGAGACCTGCTCGGGGCATCGTCCTGCAGCAATAGGAATCTCACCTTGCGATGTCGCCTCTCGTCCTCCCGAGTCTCCTGTCTCATGCCCGATCCGCCTCCTGGAGCTCCACCTCGCTCTGGGCTCCGCCTGGCTCCCGAAGCTCCACCTCGCACTGGGCTCCCTGCCAGGTAATAATGTCCTCTGCTTCCCTTCTTCTCCTCCAGCACAATCCTATCGCCGCGTAACACCCTCAGGATTCCTCCACCAGCTACCATCCTGTAGCCTCTCGAATCCAATCTGCTAAGTGAGATAAGATTCCGCCTGAAATCGGGTATGTATCGGACCTCCCCCAATCTCCTCACTGCACCGTCATGTGTCCTCCAGCTGACCGTCCCAATGCCTCTGATCGCACAGCTCGATCCATCTGACAGATATACAGTGCCCTCACTGTTCTCCAGGGAGTCAAGCTGCTCCTCTCTGCAACATACATGATAGGGGCATGCAGAATCTAATATCCACTGCTAGGAAGAAGTAGATACCTCGTCAGATATCTCCAGGACATCTCCATCTGAGTCGCTGTCGGCCGTCGCTACAGCAGCCACCGTCCGATTTTTAAGTTGAGGACAATCTCTGGCTAGATGCCCCAACTCCTCACACCGGTAACATCTGGTTTTGCTCAAGTCCCTCCTGGACTTAGACCGCCCTCGTTGCGATCTCCTGTCGCTCCGTCTACCGCCTCCTGCTCCTCCAGAAGCCACCAAAGCTGAGCTACCGCCACCTGAGCTCGAAGCTGGGTTCTCCCTCCGAGAACCTCATCCTGGAGTATCGCCGCGGTGACCTCGTCTATCTTGATAGTGCTCTTCCCCACTAAAAGAGCAGTCACCAAGGACTCGTACAAAGGGAGAAGCGACGTCAGCAAAACCAGCGACCTGGTCTTCTCCTCAACATTCTCATCAACGCTGAGAAGGTCGGTGAGGATCTTCTGGAAGTGGCTCAGATGCTCCTGCACGCTCTGTCCCTCAGTCATCCGCAGTTGGTAAAACTGCCTCCAGAGGAAAAGTGTGTTGGTGAGAGACTTCGCCATGTACAACTCCTCGAGCTTCAACCACAACACCATCGGGGAAGTCTCGCTCAGCACATGGATCACCACCTCATCCGTCAGGTACATACGGATGGTACTCACCGCCTGCATCTGTAACCGTTTCCAATCCTGCACCTCCATGGTGGTCGGCTTCTCATCGCACAAGAGAGCATCGATCAACCCCTGTTGGATGAGCACGTCCTTCACCCTTGCCTGCCACAAGGAGAAATTGCTCTTACCATCGAACTTATTGATCTCCATCTTGATTGTTCCTGTTTTCTCCATCTTCAGTCTTGCTCACCACCACTGCAATCTGCGTCCTTGTACCGTCTTGCTCTGATACCACTTGTTGGGTGGATGTCTGACTAGGACACCACCTCCCAAGATCTTTTTAGTACCACGCGATGCAGCAGGAAGAAAGAAGAAACAAAACAAAAGAAAAAACAATCAAAATACGTGGATCAGCCACAAAAAGGGCTCACCTCCACGGGGCATGCAAACTTCACTATGAAAAAAGAAATTTTACAAGAGGAGACCTCACCCTCAACCCTTGTATACCCAATTCTCTCTCATTAGAAGTTCCCCTCACAAAAGCTCTCTCTCTCTCTTGAAGACCCCCCTGAACCCCTGAAGAGCCTGGCGACTGCTGTCCAGGAGCCTCCTGCTCCTTCTCTCTCAACACGTCTGCCTCTCTCTCCAAAATCGGGTTCGTACGGTTCTGTACGGTGAGAAACCCGAACCACACTTCCTCTGTTCGTCACAGGAGCCTTTATAGACCTTAATCACGACTTAGATCATGATTAGGACTTCTTAATCAACCCAAATTACGTCCCAGACCGTCGGATCAAGACCGGGAGCCACCCATGCCGTCGGATCGCGCTCCGGTCCACGGAATAGTACCGTGGACCATGAGAAACACATGGGAAATGCCCACGCGGTCTACAGACCCCGCCGTGGACCGCCCGGTCCACGGTGGACCGAGGCAAAAGGCCAGCAAGACCGGCAGGGCCTGGGCCGGCCCGCACGCGCGGGCCTGCGCGCGCTTGGGCCGCGTGCCCGCCTGGGCCGTGCGCCCGCCTGGGCCACGGGCCTGGGTCGCGTGTCCCACGTGCCGCTGCCGCCGGTCGCCGACGGTCCTCCACCGCCTCGATTCTCGTGCCGACTTCAAAAGCTCGTATCTCCTCCATCCGAGCTCCGATTCAAGTGATCTTGATCTCGTTGGACTCTGTTTTTCGCCGCGAACCTCGCTGTGGGCTCAATGTGGGCTGAATCTCGAGGCGTCAAATCCTAACATTAAAAATAGTCATAATTCATATTAGCATTGAACATACAAGCTATATATGCATTCCAAAATCTAAATAGCCATCCAACTAACGTGCATAAATATAAATCATTGGATAGTATTGTTAAAATATCATTGTGACGTGCAAATAGTTCATCTAATTTCATTTGCTCACCAGAGTATTCATCAGCCTTTTTACCAAAAAAAGAGTATTCATCGTCTTACCAAGAAAAAAAAAAGAGAGAGTATTCATCAGCCTTACTTTCCGTCGCGAAATTTGCAAGTAGGTCTTCCCATTCCTCTCCGAGAGACACACGGCCACCCTCGAGAAGAGAGCAGCTCACGTTGGACCTGAGACGGGGTTGCATCTTTCGCCTGAAACAAACATTCACACTACTTCACTCTAATCCACCGTTGAATCACCAACTGTTCGCTTTGAGAGCTGTGTGATTCGTGATCTAACGGTAGGTTCGGGAGAAGGAAGGTCGATCCTTATGGCGCACCAAAGATGCAACCCCTATCCCGTTGGACCCGGCCTTTTTTCCGCCACGTGTGCGGGTCCCACGCTACCTCGCCGCCCCGTTGACCGTCTGAAGCAGGGGTTGACCCAAGTCGGCCCTCGTGCTTGCTCCCGGTTCCCCTCCGCTCTCCCATCCCAAACACCAGGCATCACACCACACCACTCATCCTCTCCCTATCCCTCCCTTTCAAGCAGCGCCCAGTCAGTTTAAGCCAATCAACAGTTGCCACGTCATCGAAGGTGGCATTGCTGTCAGAGGGCACGACAGCTGATCTGGCCGTCCAGTCTCCCCGGGGCCCAGAAGGATCGAGTAAAGAACGACGGTGGAAGAAGCACGAGCAGCTGCTGCGAAGAAAAAGATTATTTAAAATTAGAAAAAAAGAACCCCGAGCAGTATCGGTAGGAGGAGGCAACGGAGAAGAAGAAGAAGAGACAAAGCAGGCAGCCATAAGAAGAAAGATAAAACCTCGTCTCTCCCCTCAAAACCCCCTCTATCTGCCAAAATTTATTTCCCAGTCCTCCTCCCTCCCTCCCTTATCCCTTCCTTTCCTATGTCGGGATAATTAACCCCCAAGGGCTTCTTTTGCTAGACTTTTACCATTCTCCCCCTCCAAATTAGGGTCAGGGTTTATCCGTTGATGCCCGGCCCGTCACCGTTGGCGATGACGCAGCGCCGGAGAAGCCCCATCAAAACCCTATTCTCTGCCTTCTCCTCCTTATTCCTCTTCGTCGCGGTCGCCGCCGCGGCGACCTCGCCGGAGGCGGGTTCCCGTGGCGCCGAGAGGTCCGCCCTTCTTCAGCTGAAGAGCTCGGTCACCGACCCCGCCGGCCTCCTCCGCCGGTGGTCCGCTGCCCCGGGCTCCGACCCCTGCTCCTGGCCCGGCGTCTTCTGCGACGCGAGATCCCGCGTCGTCTCTCTCAACATCTCCGCCAGAGCGAGCGACGGCGTTTCCCCTTCTGCTTCCCGCTCTCGATCAGGGCCGTTCGTCCGTCGCTGCCCGGATCCCCGCCGACGGTTGGTTGGGAAGCTGAGCCCCGCGTTGGGGAAGCTCTCGGAGCTCAGGGTTCTCTCCCTACCTTTCCACAGCTTCGACGGCGAGATCCCCGGCGAGATCTGGGCGCTGGAGAACCTGGAGGTGCTCAATCTCGAGGGGAATTCGCTCTCGGGCACCCTCCCTTCGCGGTTCCCTCCGCGTCTCCGTGTTTTGAATTTGGCGTCTAATCGGATCCAAGGTGAGATCCCACTCTCCCTCTCGAGCTTGGGATGTCTAGAAACCCTGGACCTTTCTGGAAACCAGCTCAACGGTTCAATTCCTCGGTTTCCGGGTAATTTCACTAAATTGAGAGAGGTGTATCTCTCTTTTAACCGGCTCGAAGGGCCGATCCCCGATGAAATTGGTGCTGGATGCCTCAACCTAGAGTACCTGGACCTGTCGGGAAATCAACTGGTTGGTGGCATTCCTCCTAATCTGAGCAGTTGCACTGAGCTTCGAGCTCTGCTGCTATTCTCCAATCGTTTGGATGGTGTCATCCCTTCTGATCTTGGAAGGCTCAGAAAGCTTCAAGTTTTAGATATTTCAAGGAACAGCTTGTGTGGCCCCGTGCCTGCAGAGCTTGGAAACTGCTTAGAATTATCTGTCCTTGTTCTTTTAAATCCGCATGATCCAATGCCTAGCGACAATTTTTCAAACTATGTTGATGATGATGAATTCAATAGCTTTGAGGGTGGATTTCCTGGAAACATCACGGCCCTGCCGAAGCTTAGGGTGCTTTGGGCTCCAAGAGGGATGCTGGAAGGGGAGATTCCAAGCAATTGGGGAACTTGTGAGAGCTTGGAAATGGTTAATCTGGGTCACAATTTATTCACCGGAGGGGTTCCAAAGGTGTTTAGTGAATGCAAAAATCTTAAATTTCTTAATCTCAGCTTGAATAAATTGACTGGTTGGCTTGACGAAGACCTTCCTGTGCCTTGTATGTCTGTCTTTGATGTCAGTGGGAATCAGTTATCAGGCTCTATTCCGACGTTTAGTAACAAACAGTGCCCTTCATCGCGGTTTTCGCCCAATGATCTGTTATCTGCTTATTCTACATTCTTCATGTATGAGACTTATAGGGGACTGTCTTTGCCTTCTTTTGAATCTGCTGGTGACTTTGCAATATATCATAATTTTGGCAAGAACAATTTCACGGGTACCCTGCCTTCTTTACCACTTGCCACCAATAGATATGGAAACCAGAGCATTTATGCATTTCTTGTAGAACGGAATAATCTCAGTGGATCATTAAATGCCATGATCTTGGAGAAGTGTGGGAACTTGAATGGTTTGATCGCAGACCTCAGTAACAATATGATCTCTGGTGGGATTTCATCAGAAATTGGTGCCATGTGCAGATCTCTTATGGTTTTTGATGTAGCAGGTAATAACATTGCTGGAACAATTCCTGCTAGTCTTGGTTTATTGCGTAAGCTTGTTAGTCTGGACTTGAGTAGGAACTGGCTTCAGGACCAGATACCTGCAAGTATTAGCCAGTTAAAGAGCTTGGAGTATCTATCTTTAGCTGGTAATAACATTAGCGGTCACATTCCCTCTGGCTTGGCTCAGTTACCATCTCTCAAGGTTTTGGATCTCTCGTCAAATTCTCTCACTGGTGAGATTCCTGGTGACCTTGTGAACTTGAGAAATCTCACTGTCCTTCTTCTTAACAATAATAAGCTTTCTGGAAAGATTCCTTCTGCTTTTGCTAATGTGACATCACTTTCCATGTTTAATGTGTCATTCAATAATTTGTCTGGGCCATTGCCATTGAATGCCAGCACGGTAAGGTGTGATAGAGTCCTTGGAAACCCTTTACTCAAGTCTTGTCGGGGATTTTCTCTTTCTACTGCACCATCAGATGCGGAAGGGCACAGTGGGAATTCGCAAGCATATGCAGATCCACCACCAGGAAGCTCTCCGACTAAGAGTGGCAATAGTGGTTTCAGTTCTATTGAGATTGCCTCAATTACTTCTGCAGCAGCCATTTTTTCTGTCCTATTAGTTCTGATTGTCCTTTATATATACGCAAGGAAATGTGCACTGAGGTCTGCTGTTCAGTCTGCTGGAAGAAGGGAAGTCACAGTTTTTGTGGACATTGGGGTTCCACTGACTTATGAGACTGTTGTCCAAGCCACAGGGAATTTCAATGCAAGCAACTGTATTGGAAGTGGAGGCTTTGGTGCCACATACAAGGCTGAGATTTCACCAGGAGTCTTAGTGGCTATAAAGAGACTTGCAGTTGGAAGGATCCAAGGTGTCCAACAGTTCCATGCAGAGATTAAGACTCTTGGGAGGTGGCGGCATCCCAATCTTGTGACTCTAATAGGATATCATGTTGGTGACACAGAAATGTTTCTCATTTATAATTATCTGCCCGGGGGTAATTTGGAAAGGTTTATTCAGGAAAGATCAAAGAGACCTCTGGATTGGAGGATGCTTCACAAGATTGCTTTAGACGTTGCATGTGCACTTGCTCATCTGCATGACCATTGTGTGCCCCGAATCCTTCATCGGGATGTTAAACCAAGCAACATTTTGTTGGACAATGAATTCAACGCTTATCTATCTGACTTTGGATTGGCAAGGCTTCTAGGAAATTCTGAAACACATGCAACCACTGGTGTGGCTGGGACTTTTGGGTATGTCGCTCCAGAATATGCAATGACTTGTCGTGTCTCTGACAAAGCAGATGTGTATAGCTACGGTGTGGTGCTACTGGAATTACTTTCAGACAAGAAAGCTTTGGACCCCTCCTTCTCTCCATATGGTCATGGTTTCAATATCGTTACTTGGGCATGCATGCTGCTGAAGAAAGGCCGGGCACGTGAGTTTTTCACCGAAGGGCTGTGGGATGTGGCACCCCATGATGATTTGGTGGAAACCTTACACTTGGGTGTCAAGTGTACAGTTGATTCGCTTTCTATTAGGCCAACAATGAAGCAAGTTGTTCGACGGCTAAAGGAACTTCAGCCTCCACCTCGTTAGCACCAATAATAACGTGTTCACACTTAGAAAGGTAGAATATGACCTTTGACATGATTGATCCTTATATGTTGATTAATTTTCTGATCACCTCTCAGGCTTGAAAAAGAGTTGTAGTTGTTGTCTTTGTAATGCAAATTGTTTCTTCTTGTGTTCCTCTCTGGCTCTCTTTACTAATGAAGGGGAAAAAATCGGATGTGGTTAGCTCGACCAATTTTTTAAGATATTTGGTTTCATACATGTACATTCTCAGGAAAATTTTGTTCTTAGATTTTTCAGAATTAATAATTCATTTTATTAACTGTTCTTGCTTTTCAATTGCACGGACAAGCAATATTGATGTCATCAGACTCCACTAGCAAAAAGAATCTAATTTGCCGGTGGATTTACTTATATGGCTAAATTTATGAGTACATCATCAAAGTTTCATCAGGTTGTTGCATTTGTTCTGTTTGAATATCTGACAAAGGAAGTTTGAAAATGAAGTCTTATGTCCAGGATTTATGTATTGATAAGCCAGAAATCGTGGATTTATGAGTAACATTATGAAGCTAACATCCTTAAACATTAGAGAATAAAATGTCATACAAATATTATTACAGAGGATACTTTTAATGTCTTATGCTTCTGTTGATCACATCCCTTTATTAATGCATGTTCTGTGGATCCTTTTGCAGCCTCGGAAAAGTTCTGCATGAAATGAGAGGTTTTTGATATAGATGCATGCTGCTTCGTGCAGAATAAGTTTGCAATTTCTTCATATTTTGTTGCCTCAAATGATAGAAAGGAAGCTTTTAATGTATGATGGCAGGTGATATTGTATAGATGCATGCAATCTGTTAGTTCTGCAGCAACCGAGGCATCCTAAGTTCTTGAGTGTCCTGGAGTTAATGCAAGTCCATGTAAGTTTATTATAGACATCATGATATTTCTCACATTGCACATTTATGCTTGTGTCTTTGTCACCTTCTAATGTTTTAGGTGCTATTATTGTACTAGTCCCTATCAGCCATACTTCTCATACCATATAAATCCAATACCTAATAGTCTGGCACAACCCTGGTAACAAGAAACGTACCATATAGATACTGCCAGTTGGGTATCAGTGCAGGTACCCAAGTTGGTATTAAATCCTGGTTTTGCATGCTTATTATAACACCTAAAAGTGTAAAAATTATCCTATAATTTCTATAATATAATAGTTTACTTTATTAATTACTTGCAGTCATGATATTTTATACCAGCCCAAACCAGTCGGTACATCTCATACCGTACCGTGCCAGTGGGGAACCGGTTTGGTTCAAGCTGGTTTTTTGAAAAATGGCTTGAACCGAACCGAATCGGTCGGTTCGGTACGGCATCAGCCCGAACCACCCAATATTGGATGGTTTGGTCCGATACGGTACCGGTTGGGCTTGATTTTTTTTTTTTTTTTGGCTGTTGGATGGGATTTTTTTTAAATTTTTTATTATCGGTACGATGCGGTGTGGTGTGGTACTGATCAGATACCAGTACAGGCCTTGGTACCGGTTCTTGAAACCTTGTTTGTAGTCTTACTGTCAAATTCTTGTTGTTTTGATGGATTTCTAATATCAGCTTTTAATCATTAGAAAGATATGTTCTATTTAATGGCAGAGTAACTGTCACTTGGCATGCAAGGGGTAGGGTGGACCTAGATTCAAAACATGCGGACCAAAATCTATGCCAAAGCAATATCATAAGATCCAATCAATGAGCAAGTCTGCGACTCTAATTGGTTCCTATATTGATCTTGTAAAATTGGACTCAACTTATTTAGAACCAAGGTTCACCATCTTGGTATCGAATCCCATTGCTGGTACCATGCTATTACAATGTCGGTATGTGGTTCAGTATGATACAGTAGTGGTGGATTCATATAACAAAATATGGGTTTAATTGACCCCACAAAAAAATTAAAAATATTAGGCATGTATATATATGGGTACAAAAAGTCAAAATTGACCCCACTAATTTTATGAATTGACCCTATATCTATAGTAAAATTTTGAAGAAGAATAAAAAAGATCATATTAAAAAGACTAATTATGACCTACATTCTCTCTCTTTAATGACTCATATGTCCTACCTCTTTTTCCTTCTTTTCCTCTCTTACAACACTTTGACCTCTCTTCTTCTCTTCTTTCTCTTTCTTTATTAATTACTTCTTTATTTATCTTTTAATACCCCACTCCAACTCCATCCACTCACCTCCTATATTTAAATCCTACATCAATTTATTTTTTATACCCTAGAAGGATTATATCGAAAGATAAAAAGAGTAATTATGACATACATTCTCTCTCTTTAATGACTCATATATCCTACCTCTCTCCCTCTCACACCACTTTGACCTCTCTCCTTCTCCCTCATTCTTTCTTTTTTTTTATTCATTACTTTTCTATTTGTCTTTTAATGCCCCGCCCCAACCTCATGGTTCCCATCCATCCACCCCTTGCATTTAAACCCCACATTAATTTATTTTTTATACCCTAATCAATTCAAATGCAATAGAAAACTATATGTTCTTCTTATCTTTTTTCTCAATTTGAGTTAGGTATATCTCTTTTAGCTTCTTTTTTTTTAACACTTCTTTAGTTTTTCTCTTTGCCTTCTCCTTTCTTTCATACTCATATCAAATATATATGATTAAAATAATTTTTGGTTAGCCGTTATAATTTTAATATTTGGCAATATCTAGGATTTTGCTACGGTGCTCCTTTATAATATTTTATTGTAAAAGATATTTAAGATATTACATATTATCTTTTTTATATATTTTATTATTTTTTTCTTTTTTCTCTCTCCCCACGGCTCCTCTATTTTTTTTTATTATATTGACCCCATCAAGCAAAGTTCCTGGATCCACCACTGAGTGTCGGTATGGTATGAGAATGCTGCTCGGTATGGTACACCCCATTCTAGATGATATGGGGTGGTACGGCAAACCATGGTTAGAATCGTGAATGGGTCGAAATTGGGCCTAAAACTTTTGACAAAAAGGCAATTCTATTTTGATCCAGGTTAGGTTGGACTTAGGTGCAACCAAGACCCACCTCCAGCATCAATAAATTGGAAGTCTTATTTCATTTCTCCTATGTAAATTTCCTCATGTTTTGAAAAGTTATAAAGTCCACTTTAATTGGAAAGACTAACTTCCTGTAAAAAATATCATATAGATAAAACTTCCAATATGAAATGACCATTAAACTATGTTACCAGGACCCTTTGTTTAGTCTAAAGTGCCTGGACTTGACACTGGAACATGGACACTGGTATGACACTTGGACATGGTTCCAGAAGGAGAAGTTTAACAAATTGAAAGAATCAGGCACTTAGACATGTACCTGACAGACATAGGTGAGTCTGCTTGGACCTCTAAAGAATCGCTGAAACCATTCCCAAACACTTCCTATAATAGGTAGCCACTTAAATCTCAGAAAAGAAATTTTCATAGTTTTACATGGACCATAGTCAAATAGTATGATATATTGCATTTCAGAAGGTAATTAGATGGAGTCCTCCTAGCTGGAGTTAATGATACAAGCTGAAGAAAGCTCATGGGAATTGTTTAGGGACATGGAGGTGAGAGTGAGTCTCCATGGTGGATCTATCTGCTAATGTTGAAGCTTCCTGCAACTGAACTACCAGTGGATGTTGGATGCTAAGTTATAATTAGTTTTTACCGGCAGTATTTACTTTATTGTTTGCTGATACTGGATCATGTGCTTCTTTAGTAGCATATAACTTGAGAATAGCTTGTTTTTTCATGCAGGTAAGCTGCAGAAGAATCTTCAAGAGAACCGCTCGCAAAAATTCCAGCACGAGACAACAGCTCCTTGCACCATGGCACAGAAACCGTTGTTTGGATGGTTGGCAGGAGAATGAGTCGCAGATATGTTATTCTTTGCTGGTGATGCTCCTGATATCAGGTTCAGGTCTTTTTGTGACACTGGCTGCTTTCTTGGGTGAGAAAAGAGAACAATAATGGGTTCCTCCGGAAGCATTGAGTTCCAGTTTCTGTGAACTCGGAATGACAGATGAAATAACTGTCGCTTTTGTCTAACCATGCAGCCAGGATGGTATTCCTATGAATGCAATTGGAAATCATGATCTATCACCAAAGTCGGTGCTGACTTTTCCTGTGAGACTATATAATATGTTTGTGCAGTCAATTGGACTTGCGTTTGAGGGGTGATTTGAAGACTGCCTCAAATCAGTTTTTTTGCAGCAGTGAGTAACAGAATACAAGGCCCAAAGGAAATAAACTTTTATTCAAGGTTACTGGATGGGCATACGCCTATCTGGTGTGTGATCGGTTTAGCATCTTCACCACATGCTTGTTTTGGTTTGTGTGATCAGACCAGGAGATTACCCAAGTCTTTGTAATGGTCAAAACAACATCATCCTTTGTTAACTTTTATTTTCATCAGGTGCTGGTGCCTATAAGTCTTACTTTCCATCAAATGTATAATATTTGTTTACCATGTTTGCAATCTCGCTGATAGATTAGATCCAAGCAGAAAATGGTTGACAGTGTATATGTCCAGTCATCAGAAGCTACTCTTTTTTCCCCGGTGGCTGTATTGCTGTATTGGTTCTTTTAAATGAATATACTCACTGATAAATCCTGAAGAAGGAATGAGGTGAATGCAAATTTGTGTTCTTTGCTCCATTCAGTCTATGGTTCTATATATTTTGCCAAATTCGTCTTTCATGGCCCAATTAACTTTATGCTGTTTGGTTGCTGTCACTAATAATATATCTTGCTTCAGATATTTATCTGGTTTCCTACTCTTTTATTTTTTCAGAGTTTTTAACTAACAAATTCTCAAATAATAAATATGCAAAGTTCCCACCAGGCTATGGAGGACGAGTAGAATGGTTGAGAGAGTTGTGTTTGGTGTAGAAAATGGTAGTCGTGGAATGGTGTAACTGTGGTTCTTGTGCTCCGTCTAACATGGCTGCTGGCATGCTAGGAATGACGCCCTCCATAATCAAGTTGATGTTTTCTAGCTCGTGCTTCTTGTCAAGCTGCTGCTACCGTCACTGCATTCTAACCACACTTCACATGATCAAGACTTGCTCCTGTTTGCAGATAATTTTTAACAATGTTGAATGCATCTAGATCTGATTCCGAATTTGCTACTAGGTCCGGTAAATCCAAATTAAATCTGATCAAAACTCAAATCAAGCTACCTGGGCCCTGTCACTTAACTATGGTCACCTACTAATCATAGTTTTCCGGAGACATGATGGACAAGTTCTGAAACATGAAAAAAAATTATGATGGATCTCATGCTCCATGAAGACATTCTTCCATCTTGGATCGTTTCTTGCTTTTGCTAAGTTACTCTTCCTGATGTGTCAAATCAAATTCCATTCTGATGATTTTAATGAACTTAGATGTGGAAATGTTGATTGATGAGAAGTATTGAACCATGTTCTCCAAGTACATTTTCAATTTTTACATGCTTTTTCCAATTTTGCTCTTTCACATTCACGCAAGTTACATGCAACTCTCTAGATTGTTACTATTTGAAGTATGTATCATAGAAGGTCTTCATAGACAATAACCATTCATCCTTTTTTTTTTTTGGCAGAAAAATGAAGAGGCAAACAGCCTCATCCCATTTTATTAAAGCCCAATGAACGTGAGCGAGGAAAAAGGGGAATTGCAGGGGAGAGGTCAGGGTCTGAAATTCGCAAAACCAACTAGGCAAACTCATTCCCAGTCCTTCTCAGGAGGAGACCCATTGCCAATATTTCAAGCAAGAGGAAAACATGTAACCAGTAAAATTTCGTAGAGGGCAACAATGATAAAGTATCTGATTAGATAAACAAGAAATGGTTTGCAGATAAAATTGCTTTCTTGGAAACTTTTACAACATTGCATATCTGAGGAGCATATGAACACCTTAGTTTGACTAACTAAAAGTTCACCCCCCAAAAGATGATATCATAAGTGAAATTTTATGCAATAAGCTAGAAGCATTCTTTTCATCCATGGCAGATGCCGCTACCCATTCCTGATACTGATGAAGGCTTCCAGTGAAATCTGTGAACAACCCATCAACCCCAATCTTTTTTATCCAGTAATCATATTCAGCATATGGGTCCTGATGAAAGTTGAAGTGTAAGAACATGTATTCATTCCTGTAAGTGTACGGGTGCACCTGCAATCACCAATGTCTGAGAGAGTAAGCATTTGCTCTAACAGCCTCCAGCTGTCGATGAGGGGAAATTAACATGGTGGCAAACATTACAAGAAACTTTAAGTCCATTCTAAAGATGATGGGATCTTAGAAAAATGATATAGATGATTTAAGTAAACAATAACCAACAATCAAAAAGTAAAAGACAGAAGAATTTATATTATTGGAGTGATTCATATGTATGTATCCACACACATGTATGCTTATGCATGTTTAACTGACCATTTGCTTATGTCGGAACACATTGTGATTCAACATCACAGTATAAGGTTAAACATTAAAATTTAATCCTTCAGATAGAAGTATTTTGTATACTCTTATTTTCAAATTTTCAGGTATCTTTCTGGTCATCTTATCAGATGAACACCTGGAGAGCTGCCATAGAGCCCACATGAGGTTCACACAGTATTCTGGTGCACCCAATGTTGAGAAATCCATGTTAATGTTTACATAATCACATGAAGCATTGAAACTACTCAATGCATCTAACAATGAGCATAAGTTCAAATATCTCACCTGAAGATCATGAGCATGTGCTTTTGCAACAAGATCAGTGGGTGTAGTCAAATAATTGTTCTCTGCAGGCACAACAGTGTCCTTCCATGGTCCAATTCCAACCACGTAGTCTTTTATGTATTCAAGATAACTATCTGAGGTAATTTCCCAATATGACTAGACACAGCACAAGATGAGTCATTAGCAAGTAGGGAAAAAAATGATTTGTCATGTAATAAATCGTCAGAGAACAGTGTCTAGACAACAGCACAAAAGATAGTTTCCCCAAATCATCCATTCATTAAAAATGTGCATCACAGAATCATCATATAGTACATAAATGAAACATCTTATCTTTCTTTTGCAAGGCGAACAAACTGTAAATTCTAATTCATCATTATGCTGAGTCCAAATCTCAATGAAAAATTATTATCCAGCAGAATATCATCACAGGGAAAAGTGAAACCTGATTTGTATCTTGAGTTGGAACAGTGACATCATCGATTAGGAAGATCTTTGGAGAGTCCGTCATGTTTGAAATATAAATTAGCGAAGTTGGAGCAAAGGACTGTATGAATACTGGCTGCTTTACCCAGTCCTTGGATTTGTATGCCCCTTTATATCCATACTTCAGTAGCGTCTCCACAAACTTGTCCTCAAACTTCTTTCCATTAGCCCATTTGACCTGTCAGAAAGAGCCGTAGGCCATTCACAGAAGTACACAATAAAGAGCAAATAAATCTCATTAAGACATAAAATAAAAACTAGTTAAAGTAAGTTGAACAGTTAATGGAATAGAAATCATTTAAGTTAGTCAAGAAATTAGTAATTTGATGTCTATAGATTCTCATTTTGAACATGGCAGATATGAGTGACTTTGTACCTGGAAAAAGAAAAAAGAGATGGTCTAATTACAGAGAAGCATGAAAGAACTTGCAATGACATCCTTTTGGTGCATTAAACCAAGATGAGATATGTTGAATGCTTTTGGTAATCAAGCCCATGTAATTGAAAAGGTATCCATGGATCTCCATTTGTCTACAGTTGGAGGACAAAGCCAATACCAGAGTAACTCACAAAATAATGTTATGTTCAATAGCCAGTTTTTATTAGTTTATTGTCTTTATTTTAGACTGATAATAGTGATCCCAGAAATTCTATATTTCAGGATAGTCATAATTTTAGTGCACAAATGTGAAGGTCACTTACATGCTGATTGATGAAAATTGGATTTTTTATCTCTGGATATATCCCAACAATTCTATCAGCATCTAGTGCAATCGCAATAAACTCCTCAAATGTGATAATTGAGAACTTTCCTGCTTGACAGAAATGAGAAGAAAGTCAGCTATTGTTATTAAGTCATGTAATATCAAATTGAAAACTTAATTTTCATCTTAGTCACCTGCAAAAGGGAAATGCTATAATGAAGGTCCACAGATTCAGCACCAAGTATGCACCTAAATGCATACTGGTATGGTGCCAGTACAGCATTTTTTGGCTTTTCATTTTTCATTTTTTTATTTTTGAGGATTAATTTAAGGTTTACAGATGTTTAAAAGTACTGCATCACACTTTTAAAGTACCTGATTAAGGCTTGGTTAGGCTTGGTTACTGTTTGAAGTACCCAGTTATGGTTTATGGATGTCAAAGTACCTCTTACATAACAACATTATTGGTTTAGTTTTTGCTCGGCTAGGTATGTAAACATCTATCTAGTCAAGAATATTTGTTCATGGATACTTGCCTGCGATCATGTTGAACAGTCCCAAATATATATTTGTTATTCTAGGAATTCTTCTGCTGACAGTTGCAATATTTAATAATTCGAAATATTAAGCAAATTTTGCAGCATAGAGACATGTGGTTTGGTCTCATTATGAAGTATTCAGTTCTTGTGGACTCATCAAAATATAATAGCAAACACTCTATGATTGCTCATTGTTGGTTTAAACAAATGATCAATTTGAAGCAAGTCCATCCATGACGTTATGTTTCTTTATGAGGCAGAACTAAACTGTCATCTTAGACCCATCATCAACATATTTAAACAACTCTCTTGGATTTCTTCCTTGCTCTCTTTTTTGCATGAAGTAGTTTGATGTAGGTCTATGTTTGTGGGTGGAGCATTTTTTCTAGGATTTGAGGTTCCTGCATGACATTTTTCTCCGTTAAACCCAATACATAAAATTATTATTAAGAGTTATTTTTCTGATCTGTTCTCTTCCAAGGTTATTCAACAATGGACTTCTCCCTGAGAGTGAAGTGGTGCATAATCATTAGTATGCTTTCTCCATATAAAAAAATAAATTACATAATTCATTTGTGTCTAAATGTTATTAAGACCTCATAAGTGTTTATAGAAGATCAATTAGGAACAGATACCATTGGATATAAGGTCTCATTTGGCATTGCTTTAAAAGGGATAATAAGCACTTCTTGGAGGGCGAAAAACTCGTTTGGGTGATTTTGAGATGTTTGACGAAAATTTTGAAATTGTTTTCTACCTCAAAAAGCTAAAAAGGGTCTAGTAAGATTTGGAGCTTTTGGGCAAAAGCCCTACTTGAGATATGTCAAAAAGCTATTTTTTCTACAATATGCAACTTCAAGTCCCCACAATAAAACTTTTACAAAAACTAATTTTAAAATAATTTATAATTGGTGATACTTTATAATAACAATTTTTGATGATACAATATAAAATAATATAATTATAATATAATAATATTATAAAATTATCTTATATTATATAATGGTAGTATTATATTGCTATCATCATCATTATTATGTTATAATAATCATATTATAATAATATAGTGTTATTATATGATAATAATATTATTATATAGTATTTATAACATACTAAAATAATAATACCATTTTATTACTTTATAGCTGTTATATTTCATAATAAATTTAAAATTTATTATTTATTAGATTAAATATTAAAATAAATAATTTATAAATTAAGAATATTTTATACTAATAGTTAGACAATTAAAATCGCTTTATGATTTCCTTTATTATCATTTCTTGATACCAAAAGCATTTTTTTAGTTTGGTTATCGAACAAATTTTAAAGTTCTACAACACTTCAAAAAATAGTTGCCACACAACAAATAGCTTTTCACCAAAAGCTCTACCAGCAAAAGCTTACTATCTAAAGCTCTATATACAAAAGCTGATGAACTATAACAATGTCAAATGGGACCAAAATGGAGGATAGTAGACTGTAAATTTGAAATTAAAGAGTTAGATGAAAATGTCATGCTGGAAGTTGTTTTTGCTATTGCAAATACTTTTGAATGAGTTTAACATTAGTGGTTCTGTATATAATTAATGCTTGCTAATGCAGCCTTTTTGAATAATTTTATGGAATTTTATTCCATGGATAAAGTACCCATCATGCTGGAAAGAAGAAGAAGAAGAAGAAAAAGAAAAGAAAGAAAGGAAGAAAAGAAGAAGAAAAGGAAAGGAAGAAAGGAAGTGAAGAAGAATAAAAGGAAAGGAAGATGGAGAAATGAAGAAACAGAAAGATAGAGAGGAAAGAAAAGAAGGGAAGATGAAGAAAAAGGGAAGAAATGAAGGATGGGAGAAGAAAAATAAAGAAATGAAGGAAGAAAGAAATGGAGAAGAATAAAAAAAGAAGCGAAAAAAGAGAAGGGGGAAGAAAGAAGAAGGAAGAAGGGAAAGAAAAAGGGTGAGGGGCCTGAACCACCCCAAACTACTCTGAATCAATGATTCTATGCAGTTCAGGTTGGTTCAACTAGTTCAAATCCTTCACCAAGCCAAACCGCTGAACTAACCCTATACTGTGCTAGTTCGGGTTGGTACATAGCCCTAATCCAACAAAATCGGTTAGTTTAAGTCACAAGCAATGGAGCCATTCAGGTGCTCTGCTTTGATTCATAACCCTTATCCAACATACTTGCTCATTGCATCAGGGCGGCTCCAATTTCGCCAGATATACCCAGGTTTGTCGATCAGATATAGGATATGGAGCTTGACTCAGCCAATACACCAAATTTTGCATCAAGATAAGTCACTAAAAAACTTGGTTATGATCATATATAAAGCTACCCAGCATATTTACTCCAAAATGTAGCTCACCATTGTATTGTTGATCTCGGAACTTATACCTCTGCTTCACCCTTAATGTTTTAAGTTCTTCAAGTGTAAAGTCCACTGCAAAAACTCAGAATATTAGTTAACAATGAAGACAAAAAGCTGCCTTAAAATTAGCTCTTGTTTTAAATCAAAAAACATTAGATAACCAATTACGCATATTAAGTTTTTAGAGATCATGGCATCTCTATTAAATTAGAAGTGGAAATCATCATAAAATAAACTTTTAAAAAATCAAGAACAAAAATATATGTTATTTTGATGAAACAAAATCTCTTAATAGTTAATAAGTTATCAAGCATCAGGCAAAAGGGAAATGAAGCAAAAAATGAGCAATAGAATCATCCAAAGGAGAAAGAAATGCATGTGTGTGTGTGTGTGTGTGTGTGTGTGAGAGAGAGAGAGAGAGAGAGAGAGAGAGAGAGTACTCAATATCATGATGTTGGAAATTGTGAAAATAGGTAAGTATAGATTCAATTAAGGTCTTAAATTACCCCCTTGTATCTCATACCCTTCTATATCAGAACAACACAATCGAGGGTAGATAGTATCTATCTACCAAAACTAGAAACATCAAGAAGGATTAAAAAAACTATTGATATCAGCTGGTACAATAGGTACAGCACTGTTGGTATGCGTTTATATGTATTGGTGCAGATTGTTTTAGCATCCCGACACCCTCATTAGTGCTAATTGCATACCATCCTATTCTGGTGGCTTTGAATCATGGATTAAATAGATTGACAAATATCACTTTCTCTTATAAGCAAAGCCTCACATTCCTATTCTAGGTTGTTTGGTTTCACAAAAAAATTACTCGAGAAGCTTGTTTTCTTGGAAAACCTAGTTTCTTTTGTTGGTTCCACTATAAAAATTAATAAACTCGAAATATTCTAACTAGTTTACTAGGAAACTTTTCATTTTTCATGAAAAACAATCCTATTTTCCCTTTTCCTTTTCAACCAATTTCCCTGCAACCAAACCTACCCCAAAAGACTCATGGTAGCCTCTTGCTATCTTTCCCAATATAATGGCAATTAGTGGCATCTTCCCCACTGATATATTCTTCCTGCTTTTTAACTAATCAACAACAGAAGAAGAGAGGTAACGTCCTTGATTAACATCTCATGAACTCATATAAAACTTGAAGAGTCTTCATACATATAGAACCAAGTATATTAAAGAGGAATCTTGGATGCATTGCCTAGATCTCTCTCCCCTAGGTACAATTCCTGTGATGTCGAGAAATCAATTCACATGATCATAAATCTGATTCACGTCATGAAAGTCATCAAGAAACCAAACTACAAAGTTACATTTTGAAAGTTTCTATGTCAAGTTTACTATTGTAAATCAATCATGCGCCTCTTCTTGTATAGGGAAGTACAATCATGATAGATGCCAATTTACACTTGTCACTCAATCAACACCCTTTGTATTCCCTGAAATTTGACATGTTAATTTTTTAATGAAGATTACATGAGTATAAAAACCAAATGTTATCTCATAAATATGGGGTTGGCCACAGATGTATCATGCCAACCTTACTTGTTTATGCCCATTCTCAAGTACAAGAGTTTCCCACCCCCCACCCCACACCTTACTCCCCCAATATATCTGCCTGTCTGTGTGCTCATACACATGCCCAATATACAAGAACATTTCCACTTAGCTCTGTGAGTGACGTGGTATCTGTTTCTTGACCAAATCCTCTAGGTTTGTACCATCTCACAAGTTCATTAAGTTCATTTAGTACTCTCCAACATTCATCAAAGTTTAAATATCTAGTAGTGCAAAGGGACATCTAAATCTAAATTGTTTTCCGTGCCAAGATATGACTTATTTTGCTGGGTCATTGCACGGCATCTTCATTGTCAAAAATCATTTCCATTTCTAAATGCTATAATTAATAAGATAAATGTTATCATCAATCTTCAAAGTTCAAACAAGTCAAAATCTGTTCACCATAAAAGCAAAAAAAAAAATAGAGACCCAGAAAATATATCTTTATTCATTAATACAAAATAACTGATGTATATCACCTTACAAAGCATAAGGAATATGCAGTTTATTCAACCCAAGAAGGAAAATTGCAAGTCAACATACCTACAAAAAAGCCAGTCATATTAAACCCTTGGACTTCATAGGTTCTTTTACGATGAGCAAACTCCTTCTGATCAGCAATATCAGTTGTAGCATCAAGTGTTACATCATGAAAGCATATCAGTTTACCATCTTTACTAGCAAGAATATCGGTTTCTATAAAATCGGCACCTTCATCAATGGCTCTCTGCAACCATGAAGAGAAAAAAAAATATGTCTATTAATTTCCTGATATAAATAACAAAATGGCATAACTAGCATAGAACTCGTAATTCAACAAAATTTTGTTACTGTGACAATATGGCCTGCGTTAATCAGAAGATGAGATCTCATAGAGTAAATTTCCTTGGACAAACAATCATCTTCAAGGGGTCCAATCCAAGAAAAAAACTACAATGTTTTTTTTTTTTTTTCTAGATATGTATATAACTAAATTATGATAGATTACTTCTTTGAATCACAAAGTTAAATGGAAAAAACTGTGCCATTATGCCTTTAAATCACTGATCAGGCTATGATCGATCAAGAAAGTTGGAACTTTTAAAAATTATGTAGTATGTATCCTTACTAATACATGTTTGTTTAATAGAGAGGGAGAGAGAAGCAAGGGAGAATGAAGTTGATATGGAGGTAAAAGTCACAAACTTGAAGGTATCTACCTAATATTCAGTTTCTAAATCCACTTATTGAGAATTTGGGATTTTCAAATCATAGCCAAAAAATTGGTTTTGTAATTGCATTCATCTTAAGATTTTTTTTAACTTCCAAATAGATTCATGCCTAGATATGAATCCTTGCATTCTGGATCATTTCAGCCCTCTCTCCAATCATTAATCTTTTGCTCCTACCGTACTTTATCAACACCAACCTTAGTCCAATAACTTAGCTATTGTTCCATGATTTCACTAGCAAACATCTTATATGTTCTATAAGTTAAAGCAGTAACTGATTTACAAAGAAAAGACAGAAGTAGGCTTTTAGTGAAATTTAACAAAATTCTTTACGATTAGTCTTCTACTTGCTTTTATGATTTAATTCTTTAGGTAACCCTTCCGCAACCATTTGCATCCAAACCTAGTGCAGATACATGATATTTAGGAGCAGGATTATGCAAGCAAATTGCCACTAAAGTGAACGTACAAACCTGCTCTAATTACATACTTAGTACATATCCAATTGTACAAAAAAGCTATAAATAGTGATACTTAAGGTGCAGAAGGTCATAGCTTCCTATGAAACACTCACCATATATGCAGCAGCTGTTTCTTCAGGAAGTTCCCCATTTGATCCCCGATGAGCTATGTTATACGGACGGGACGTCTGCAAGGGCTGTCTGTCTTTATAGTCTAATTTGCTTGGTAGTGGGTAGAATGGCCTCCCCACGGTCCCCTCGAGCAATGATAAAAGAAGAAAAGGGAGAAACCCTGCAAAAGATTATCCACCAAACATAAGTCTTCACACTGATAGCTATACTTGACCAAATACAAAGCTTTAACACCACCAGGATTTTCCATTACAGACAACTCAAATCCAAGAACTACCGCACATCCACAACCCACACATTCAAGGTACAAAATTTATATAGCTTAATCAAATATTACGCCGTGCTTAAGCTGTGCAGATTGCAATTGCTATAAGCTTGCTTGATTTATTCTTCCGGTTGTCATGAGCCCACTGATGAATAAATATTTGCACTATTTTAACATCTCTTTGTAGACCCTTGCTTCAGTAAATGCAGGAAAAGATAAAATAAGAAAAGGCGCATGAAGATTTGATAACATCATATCCAACAAAAGCCAAGGCAAGAAATGGACCTCATGGATTCATATTTTGCATTTCTTGAAGCAATATTCAGTTTTACCATTCTCGATCATAACCCAAATGTGAAACTCATCAGGCGAATATACCGCAATGATTCAAACATCAAACGCAAATAAAACCACAACACCCAAAAAGCATTAATATGTACGGATAAATTCTCAAGCAATAATAATTTATTCCAAGAAAAGATGAAAAATATGATTCAATACCGATCAAAAATCTCATTCCAGGGAATCCAATGGACTAAATAGTGCAAAACAGAGAAACAACTCCGTTCAGCAGCTAGATCGATGGGAATAAAAAGGAATAGGGATGAGAATAAGAGAAGGAATAGGTGGTGCTTACAGAGGGGGGAGGTCATTCTATTCTCTTCTCCACACCTTCTCTGGGTCGGCCCTCTCGTCCACGCCCACACCGTCTTCTGGGTTAAGATTGTTAGGTGTCACGGTGCCATTATGTAGGGGGAAGAACTGAGAATATTCTGCGGGAATCACTGGGGTGTCCACCCGCCTTTCTCATTTCACCGAGATCCATAATTTTGCGACATTATGCGACTCGAGAAATTCGCACTCCCGGTCACGTGAAATCGTTGCTCGGGATTAATTGATGGATAACATAGTCGACTACAGGAGAGCAGCAGCGTTTACGTCATGGGCTTGCTTTTTCTCAAGCAATGACTGCGCTGCCGTGCCTTCCGTTGTTTGCCCACGGAGGATTTCTATAAATTTTGATTTGGCCAATGAAATGACCCTCATGAACGCTTGCTACGTCGAAGACATGACTAAGATTATGTACGGGTATTACAAATCTAACCATTCTAAATCTTACTTTAGAACTTTCCCACCTCCTTTCATAAGAAGCTAGAAATATTCTAGGAAATATATGATTTCCAGCCAAATCCATCGGAATCTAGAGAATTTCACAAGCTTCTACTTCTTTAGCGACCTTTTCATGTGCTCGAGAGAGAAATGTATGGAAAGTATTTTTCTCCGTCTAAGCTGGCGACACCCTCATTGTGTCTTCATAAAAATGCTTAAATTATCTCATCAAATTGTATAAAGTCTCAACACGTTCACAAATTGCTTCACCACTGGGTAGCCGCCTCCATTTTACTAAGGTTACGTTTGGTGGATCAAATTGTATAAAGTCTCAGCGGGTTCGCAAATTGCTTCACCGTTAGATTGCCTCCTCTATTTTACTTAGATTACCTTTGATAGCTGGTAATCTATCCAAATTGTGAGCAATTTAAAATGCATCTACTGGATTACTGCGTTTGGTATATCTTTTAGATGGCAATCCAAATTGTCTTGACAATCTACATTATCTTCTATGAGATAATCTAAATAACCTTAGGGAGGGATGGCTATCCAGATTATCATTTCTTTAACAATATTATAATAAAAATTATAAATAAAATCATCCTTCAAAAAATCATAAAGCATCAATATTGGTGCTCTTCTTTCTCCCTCTGCTTATGGCTTCTCCGTGCCCAACCTTTCTCCCTCAACTGTCAACCCCGCACAACCTCCCTCCCTCGATGCCATCCATGGCTCCTTCGTGCGCCCTCGGCCCCTCCCCCCAACCCACTACTCCTCTACCCCCTCGTCTATCCGTGGCTTCTCCGCCCTTGTCCCCCTCCACCTCCCCACATATCTTTCGCACTCATCCTCACCAACCCCACAGCTCCTCTACATGCACTCGACCCCTCCCCTCCTAATCCATGGCTCTTCCGCACCTTGTCTGCCTGTGGCTTCTCTGCCCTCATCCTCCCACCCCCCATGGCTCCTCTGTGCTCATCTCCACCACCCCCATAGCTCCTCTACTGCCCTCCCTCCTTGCCTATGGTTCCTCACACTCCCATCCTGCTGTTTCTTCATGCCACCACCACATCCACATCATCAAAGAGAACAAAGAGCACTAGAGCAAAAATGAATTTTAAAAATTTTAATTTTATATTATTAATAATCTAATCATCATAACAAATATATCAATCAAGATTTTTAGTAATTTTACTACAATATCATCTTTCGTGCACCAATCATAATAATCAATATTACTGATAATTTAATTGATGATAAACTATCTTGAAGGCAATCTATGTTATCTTTCAAAATTATCTGACGTTGCACCAAATGCAATCTAGGTATCTATGATTTAAAGTTATATCAATGCCTCGAGCCATACGGTCCACCAATTTGCACTCAACCAAGTTAGCATTGTCGGACTTTGCATGCGCACATAGAAGATGGGGTGAGTTTTGACTTTTGAAGGCAGCCATACCTCGCAGGATTTGAGATATGGAATGGCCCTTCACAATGGTGAACAAGGCTATTGTGGAGCCTGTGGGTGACCTTGTATTGTGAGGGTCATACCTTTACCCAGCCACCTGAAAAACTACTAGGACTCATCCAGTTGATCATAGGAGCCTAGGTGTGTAGGTATGACAATTTTAGTCAATCCATTAATCCAACTCAAATAGGACATATTTTATCTGAATTGTTTAGAATCCAAAATAGATATAGATTCTAAAAAAATATTCGAAATAGATTTGGATCGGATATAAATAATAATTTTTTTTCTCTCAAAATCTGATTTGATATTATCTTAATCTAAATTATTCTTTCACAATTATAATTATTTTGTCATATTTACATTACGGGTTCCTTATTCGATCTAATTTAACCTCTTTTATCTTCTCGATCCCATCCGACCCACATCTCAATTTAATCTAACTCGAGATAGATATTCGGTACAGAATAAATATAGATAGAGAGTTTTTAATTACTAGATAAATATGGATATTAGCCGATTTGGTCCGTTGGAGACCGATTGCCATCTTTACTGGTGTGAGCAATCGTTACCCAATAACTACCTCAAATGGGTTCCAGTTAATTACCTTGCTCTCATACAAGTATAACTCCAAGAAAGCATTTACCCTTTCAGTTAACATAGCCCGTCGGTTTGGAGGGTGAATCTGGGGGAAAAGTGTCGTGCCAAACCCATCAACTTGAGCTACTTTAACCAAAAATGCCCGGTAAATTATAAGTCACGCTGATCTTTACCAAAATAATATATATATATATATATATATATATATATATATAACTCACGCCAACGATGAATTGTAGCGATTCCGAACACTTAACCACGTGTTTGAAAGACAACTAAGCCATATCATCCATTGAGTAATCCCTAATGGCAGGAGTTGAAGACAACTCATCCAGACACTACTAGCTCTCTTGCTCCTCGATCATAGCATGAGTACACTCTTTTTAGGATGGTCCCTATCCTAATATCGGACATCGCATAGCAAATTATTAAGTTAGGGCTTCCTTTTTGTGTCTGCTTTCTTCCCTTTTGGTGGCTTTACCCACCCTTTAGGGTGTTCACCCTTAAATGCCCCCTTACAATGGTCCTTGCCATAAGAGGGTTTGGACGGCTTTGCTTCCATCTCTTTGGTGTAACCATTGTTTGGACCCTTGGACTTGGAAGACTTGAACGTTTCAAAAGTCCATTCAGGTATCTACCACCACAAGTGCGGTCGAACTATTCTTCCAGCCAGATCTTAGCCACTCGTTGGCAACCCATGGTTTAGGACCATCAATAAAAGTCCTCCTTGCCCATCTAGCTATTTAAAGTGTTAGGATTTGACACCTCGAGATTCAGCCCACAATGAGCCTACAGCGTGGTTCGCGGCGAAAAACGGAGTCCAACGAGACCAAGATCATCCGAAACGGAGCTCGGATGGAGGAGATACGAGCTTTTGAAATCGGCACGAAATTCGAGATGACAGAGGACCACCGGCGACCGGTGGCGGGCGGCAACAGCGCGGCCGCAGGCGGCAGCGTGCGAGACACGCGACCCAGGCGTGCGGGACGCGTGACCCAGGCCCGCGGCCCAGGCGGGTGCACGGCCCAGCCAGGCGCGCGTGGGCCCATGTGCGGGAGTGGGCCGGCCCAGGCCCAGGCGGCCTGCTGGCCCTGTTCACCGGTCCATTGTGGACCGGGAGGTCCACGGTTGGACCTGTGGACCGCACGGGCGTTTCCCATACGTTTTGTGCGGTCCACGGCACTATTCTATGGACCGGTCACGATCGGAGGGCGTGGGTTGATCTGTTTTTTGATCCGACGGTTCAGAACCTGATTTGGGTTGATTAAGGACTCTTAAACCTAATCTAATTAGGTTTTAACCCTTTAAAAGAGTCTGTGGACGAACAGTAAAGGGGTGGTTCGGGTTTTCTCACCGTACAGAGCCGTACGAACCTGAGAGAAGAGAAAGGCGGAAGCATTGCTGTGAGAGGAGCAGGGCTCCTGGACAGCGGTCGTCAGGTACTTCAGGGGTTCAGGGGGTCTTTCAAGAGAGAGAGCTTTTGTGAGGGGAACTTCTAGTGAGAAAGAATTGGGTGTACAAGGGTTGAGGGTGAGGTCTCCTCTTGTAAAATTTCTTTTTCGTAGTGAAGTTTGCATGCCCCGTGGAAGCGAGCCCTTTTGTGGCTGATCCACGTATTTTGATTGTTTTTCTTTTTATTTTGTTTCTTTCTTCCTGTTGCATCGCGTGGTACTGAAAGGATCTTGGGAGGTGGTGTCCTAGCTAGACATCCACCCAACAAGTGGTATCAGAGCAAGATGGTACAAGGACACAGGTTGCAGTGGTGGTGAGCAAGACTGAAGATGGAAAAGACAGGAACAATCAAGATGGAGATCAATAAGTTTGATGGTAAGAGCAATTTCTTCTTGTAGCAGGCAAGGGTGAAGAACGTGCTCATCCAACAGGGGTTGATCGATGCTCTCTTGTGCGATGAGAAGCCGACCACCATGGAGGTGCGGGATTGAAAACGGCTACAGATGCAGGCGGTGAGTACCATCCGCATGTACCTGACGGATGAGGTGGTGATCCATGTGCTGAGCGAGACTTCTCTGACGGTGCTGTGGTCGAAGCTCGAGGAGTTGTACATGGCGAAGTCTCTCACCAACATACTTTTTCTCTGGAGGCAGTTTTACCAACTGTGGATGACTGGGAGACAGAGTGTGCAGGAGCATCTCAACCACTTCCAGAATATCCTCACTGACCTCCTTAGTGTTGGCGAGAATGTTGAGGAGAAGACCAGGGTGCTGGTTTTGCTGGCATCGCTTCCCCCTTCATATGTGTCCTTGATGACTGCTCTTCTAGTGGGAAAGATCACTATCAAGATGGACGAGGTCACCGCGGTGATACTCCAGAACGAGGTTCTCAGGAGGGAGAACCCAACTTCGAGCTCAGGTGGCGGTAGCTCAGCTTTGGTGGCTTCTGGAGGAGCAGGAGGTGGTAGACGGAGCGATAAGAGATCGCAACGAGGACGGTCCAAGTCCAAGAGGGACTTGAGCAAAACCAGGTGTTACCGGTGTGAGGAGTTGGGGCATCTAGCCAGAGATTGCCCTCAACTCAAAAATCGGACGGTGGCTGCTGTAGCGACGGCCGGCAGCGATTCAAATGGAGATGTCCTGGAGATATCTGACGAGGTATCTATTTTTTTCCAGCAGTGGATATTAGATTCTGTATGCCCCTATCATGTATGTTGCAGAGAGGAGCAGTTTGACTCCCTGAAGAACAGTGAGGGCACTGTATATCTGCCGGATGGATCGAACTGTGCGATCAGAGGCATTGGGACGGTCAGCTGGAGGACACATGACGGTGCAGTGAGAAGATTGGGGGAGGTCCGATGCATATCCGATTTCAAGCGGAATCTTATCTCACTTAGCAGACTGGATTCGAGAGGCTACAGGATGGTAGTTGGTGGAGGAATTCTGAGGGTGCTATGTGGTAATAGGATTGTACTGGAGGGGAAGAAGGGGAGCAGAGGACATTATTACCTGACGGGGAGCCCAGTGCGAGGTGGAGCTTCGGGAGCCAGGTAGAGCCCAGAGCGAGGTGGAGCTCCAGGAGGCGGATCGGGCACGAGACAGGAGACTCGAGAGGACGAGAGGCGACGTCGCAAGGTGAGATTCCTATTGCCGCAGAATGATGTCCCGAGCAGGTTTCAGATCAGGAGGAGCACAGCATACGATGGAGATGGGATTGAGCAGCCTGGCTCGACTCCCATGTTTGCCCATCCATGATCAGCAGGCGATTGCCCCAGGGCATAGGGGCGAGGAGATCCAGAAGCTCTCGGAGTTTGGAGGAGGTCGAATATCGAGTGGAGGTGGAGATTGTTAAGATTTGACGCCTCGAAATTCAATCCATATTGAGTCCACAGCGAGGTTCGCAGCGAAAAATGGAATCCAACGAGACCAAGATCATCCGAAATGGAGCTCGGATGGAGGAGATACGAGCTTTTGAAATCGACACGAGATTCAAGGCGGCGGAGGATCACTGGCGACCGACGGCGGGCGGCAATGGCGCGGCCGTAGGTGGCGGCGTGCGGGACGCGCGACCCAGGCGTGCGGGACGCGCGACCCAGGCGCGCGTGGGCCCGCACACGGGAGCGGGCCGGCCCAGGCCCAGGCGGCCTGCTGGCCCTGTTCACCGGTCCACCGTGGACCGGGAGGTCCACGGTTGGGCTTGTGGACCGCGCGGGTGTTTCCCATGCATTTTGCGTGATCCAGGGTACTATTTCGTGGACCGATCGCGATCGGAGGGCGTGGGTTGATCTATTTTTTGATCCGACGGTTCAGAACCTGATTTGGGTTGATTAAGGACTCTTAAACCTAATCTAATTAGGTTTTAACTCTTTAAAAGGGTCTGTGGACGAACAGTAAAGGGGTGGTTCGGGTTTTCTCGCCGTACAGAGCCGTACGAACCCGAAAGAAGAGAAAGGTGGAAGCATTGCTGTGAGAGGAGCAAGGCTCCTGGACAGCGGTCGCCAGGCACTTCAGGGTTCAGGGGGTCTTCCAAGAGAGATAGAGCTTTTGTGAGGGAAACTTCTAGTGAGAGAGAATTGGGTGTACAAGGATTGAGGGTGATGTCTCCTCTTGTAAAATTTCTTTTTCATAGTGAAATTTGTATGCCCCGTGGAGGCGAGTCCTTTTGTGGCTGATCCACGTATTTTGATTATTTTTCTTTTTGTTTTGTTTATTCTTTCTTTCTGCTGCATCGTGTGGTACTGAAAAGATCTTGAAAGATGGTATTCTGGCCAGACATCCACCCAACATAAAGCATAAGGGAGGAAAATTGTTTCATTAGTTGCTGACAGAACCTCTGTGCTTCGCCCCTTTCATTCTCTTCCCTGGCTCATGGGTAACATGTTTGGGATCCTCTAGATTTTATTTTAGGTCATCCCTAGTGTCAACGAAACAAGTACCCCGCTTCATTTAAGCATGCTTCCTGTGCCACCACACAACTTTCCGATACATCATTTACATGGAGCCAATACATACTCGGCAAACTTTTTATATATATTATAAATTATATATATATATATACTACAAAAAATAGTAGCAATTCAATACATATATTCAAATAAATTTGCAGAACATGATATTTAGCAGTACATAATTTATAATATATATTTTTTAAATTAATCAACTAATAATTCAATACATATCTTTAGATAAATTGATGTATAATTTTTAAAATATTATATTAATATATATCAATCAGATCTTATTTAAAAATAAAGAGATAAAATAATTCTTCGATAGGATGAAGGAAGTGAGGCATGACTTCAAAAGGGGAAGGGAAGCGGTCCAAAGTGGAATACGGGAGGAGGAAAAAAAAAAAGGGACATGGGAGAGGAAAGAAATGAGAGGGATAGCTTTTTCTGCAAAAAGTAAGGATAGCCTGAGTTTATTAATATATAGGGGTCTTGCCTCTTCCAGATACGTGCCAAGATTACATGTCAAAATAAAAAAAATGCAAAGGGATTTCCACTGTACCTTCACTCGAGGATTTTTGTTCTTTGTTGAGCTGAACCTTATTAGTTGATTCATAGGAGGATAGTCAATATCAAACCTAGTACAGTTTACACCATCGTCTTCGTGCCTGTTGTGTATGAACATGTTATTTATTTTTTTTGGTAGAAGTGTATCAACAATTAGTTGAAAGTTGCTCGATACGTGTACAAACTAAAATTCGGTCTTCTTTGTTATAACTATTAATGCTTTCTCCGCATAAGATCTGTCCCACTGAAAATATGGGCCATGGTCCGGGGGGATGCTCTGCTTGTCCTTTGCATAAACTCATGCACTGAAAGTGCCTTCATTTAATCCAGAATTTATAAAGAAAATGTAGACCTTTATATGAAAACCAAGGACCACAATCCAAGTTTGGCATCATAGTTTGAATGCACGTTTGTCTCATCAGCATTTTTTTTTTTCCAATTAATCAAAAAATTATCTTTCTTTTTCTTCTGCGAGATTACCTCTCGATCGCGCTCTCTCCCCCCACGTGTTGTCATGAATGGAAGCGCTGAGGTGGAGAGCCAAGCAAAAGGTCCACACGGTTTTCTACGCGCTAGTTGACCTTCGCGTCTACGAAGACGGCATGGGCCGAAGCCACCGTGGAATTGACCCATCGGATTGGTCGACGGAAGGCGACGTTTAAGAAAAAGCTTGGGGTTAGAACGTCTGGAATGGATGACTCCAAGTCAATGGTCAACAAGGCGGGCTATTAGGAAAATTTGGCTCAAGTAGTTCACACATTTTGACCGGTGCCATGACAAACCTATGTATGGCCATAGTTTAGTCGATTAATATAATTGTGTTTCCGTCAATGTAGTTTTCTCTTTTTTGTTAAGAAAATAAGAATTTTGTGCTTTGGAATGTCTCTTACACGTCAGCATTGCTCTGGAGAGATCTTGTCCCTATGATATTTGTCCTTGTTTTCCTCAGCATGTAAATGGCTGCGCAAAGAGTAAAAAAGAAAAAAGGGAAAAAGAGGTCCATATCTCACAAAGGAGAGCATGTCTTTTGATGCAACGATCCATTTGCCGAGATAGAATGTGAATGACATTGTGTCAGTGTTTTCATTCTTAAAAGCCGGGTTAGGCTCACTGGAGGAGTAATAAAAATTACCTTGGATTTTAACCATGATCCAGTAAAGCAGTGGAGCAACTAATTTGTTTGTGGTACATGATTTGATCCTATGGTGCTATTTTATTTCTCCTATGGATCCATCGGCAGCTCGAGGAATTATAGTTGGTTGTCATTTTACTTGTAATTTTTCTTGAAGGGGGTATTTAGTTTGCAAGCGAAATGAAAATCAAAATTGATTGAAATTATTATGGTTATGGATCAAGGGGTCGAATGGCTCAGATAGTTGATTTATGTCTCCACCTTCACATACGTGAGATATTATCCTTTAAAAGGCACCTCACGTTGAGAGAGAATGTTCTAATCCATATTATTCGCTTTGATTCACGACCATCTTTAGATTTCAGTAGATCTTGATCATTTAGAGCCTCACGATTTTATCCTTTAAAAAGCATCTCACGTTAGAAGAGAATATTCCAATCCATATAAGTCATATTCCCGCTTGACTCAAGAAGAAGTATGTGTAGATAGGAGGCATTCCCATTTTTAAATTTTAGTGGGCCTTTAGGCTTCAATGGACCTTGATCATTTAGAGCCTCACGGTTTTATTCTTTAAAAGGCATCTCGTGTTGGGAGAGAAAGTTTTAATCTATATAAGTTATATTTCCTCTTGACTCATAACTAATGTAGGACTAAAGAAACCCTCTCTACACCACAACAGGAATAGAAACAAAAAAGATTATATATGTCAACATGTTTGACTTACGATCAAATTCGAAATCTGAATTGGAATAAGAGTTAAAAACTAGAGAAAAGTTTTCATTCCTCCATAAAATTTAAATGGGAATAGAACTTCCCCTAACTAAATAATTGAAATAAAAGTCACTTATATCCATTTGTATTAATTTAGAGCCTAACCCCTTCTAATCAAACATATCTTTTAAGTATATTGCCCTGGGCTCCATGCATGGGCTTAATGGACTATTTTATAGTCCCAGCCCATGTGCTTTTGGTCACATCTCTTTCTACACATCCCTGGTTTATTTCGTACGCTCCACTTAGCTAAAAGATAAGCACAAAAATTAGTACACTACGAGATTATTTAAATATTATTAGAGACATGAACGTGGGACAGCTGAACATTATCCTTTTTTTTTTTTTTTTTTTTTTTTTTTTTTTTTTTTTTAAGGGGGTACAAATTGGAGATCCCCTTGATCTAGTTTGCCCATTTGGGGGTGGTCCCGACGTCTTGCCCAGCTTAATGTAGGATGCCCAAACGTTCGCTTGACTAATTGGAAAATAAATTAGAAAGGAGAAGTTACTTGATGTATACTTGTAAAACTTGTATCCTCTCAAAAGCTAAACCCTTGCCCAATTCCATGCTCCCACTCCCAGCCCACATGAAAGTTAGCCCAACTTCACCATCACCCAAGCCTCCAGCGAAAACACGGCAGAAGAATTTATTTATAACAAAAAAAAAAACCTCATAAATGTGGTACTCGCAGCTTTGGTCGAATCAAATGCACTAGATCAATGACAAAACTAAGAGTCTTAATCCCACAATCATGAATAGAAGAACGCATATCTGCAATCCGATCCACCAGGGCAAATACTATACAACCATTTCAGAAAATAAGAACGAGGAAGACCTAACAAGTGAAAATTTTCTGCTTGCATATTATCAAAACAAAAGACACCATGCAGTCGGGTAAGAAAATGAAGCTAAAGTTCAGCATCATCAGGAAAAAACAGTAAAACTAACTTTTCTCATTCTCTAAGTTCCCCTCTTGGGGATTTGATCTTTATAGTCCCCAAAAGGTTGGAACAAGGCTTCTCTGCCATGGTCCTGGGTAACTAAGACTTAAGGGTGACCACCATTACAAGAAGGCTGATGGGGTTGGGTTGACAACAATGTGCCTGAGAGGGTGAGCTACATCCCCACCCCCGGCATGCCGAACAAACTCTGCGGGAGTGAGGAAGCTGCCATGGCACACGCACACAATCCTCACCTCCTCTCCTTTCCTGTATCTGTAGAGGAACCCTTCAATCCTCCTCCCATTTGGACCATCCCCCGTCGTCGACACGCATGGCATCTCTTCCATCATGTTCCTCTCCATCTCTCTCGCCGCTCCGTTCGGTCTTGCTGAAGCCTTCTTCGAGGATTCTTCTTCCTTTCTAGCAGAGATAGCAGGCTTCCCAACCGCCACTGTCGCAGGGCTAGTTGCTGCTTTATGATTGGTATTCTCAGGTAATGACAGGGTGGTCGTGGGTGTACCGACTACTGCACAACCATTTGATACGTTAAGGTGATAAGATTAAAATGGAATGGTAAAAAAAGGTCACTAGAATATTACAGAATCAGAATGCGTAATGAAGGGCATAATCTGGACTTCAGCTTCATCCAAAAAGAAATCTGGAGTTCAACACACTTCTTATGGATTTTCATTCAACAGAGTCAGGAATATAGACAGATCATTCAATTTATTTGCTTCTATTTATGCCCTGATTACATGAGATGAACACCCCATCGACATCATGAATGTGCTCATTTTGCTGATATTGGGAGGAAAGAATGAGAAAAAACAATCTGAAAGGCCAATCCACAACTCATTATTTTCTCAGACAGACATGCATCTATCTAAATATGTCAATTTTTGTTATAATTTTGGGTGTTACATCGACACTGCAACAGGATAAGATAAATGTGATATGGATAAGTGTTTGCACTCTAGTCTAAATGAAGGAACAGGGCCGGTCCTGATATTTTTTAGATCTAGGGCTAAATAAAAAAATAGGACCTTCTCTATTAAAAATTAACATACTTTAAATATTAATTATCATTGAAAAATTAATCTATGTGCAATAATTTTCTATAGATATATTCGTTAAGCAGTGTATAAAATCCATCATTAACCTATTTAATTATTTTTCTTGTTATAATATTGTAAAAAGCCATTCTTGCACCCTATTGGAACATCAATACAAGGTCTAGGCCTGGGGCCTGGGGCGGTCGCCCAGTTTGACCTGCCCCAGGGCCGGCCCTGTGAAGGAACAAGCATAAAGTATAACCAGAACTTTATGTACTGAAGAAAAGTTTGGCGCTAGCCTGCCGATATCAAATATCATGGATGGACCAGCAACACGAAGATAGATGCAGATAAATGTTTTTTGGATTAGCAATGGAAGTGTCAAATATGAAAATGAGCTGGGATCGATGATATGTCACACAATTTGAAGAATCTTATGAGCACAAAACTTTCAGGAAACACACAAAATCAAGAAATAGGTTGCAGCAATATACCAAAAGATAAAGAATTAAATCTCTTCCCGGAGGGAAGATGGTTTGAAGGCAATGGTATGATATGCCGGTAAATCACAAACTGGCTCTCAAGGAGTAAGGTCCAAAGGATGTGCAGCTTTTTAATAAGGTGGAGACACTGACAGTCTAGGTTTTGCATTGGAAAAATTATCAAATAATTTCCAAAATCTGCATTTTGTTTCTACTAAACTTTTTCCAGCATCAGTATTAAGCTGAAACAGACGACCAAAACCTCCAATGAAACCTATAACCATGCCTAAGTAGAGAGAAGTAGGATTCATTTGCTTTATAATAAACCGAAATAAGGAGAAAATAATTGTAAGACCACATTTCAGTTCTGGCTTTTCATGATTCGGATGCCTATAATTTAAAATATAGGTTTTGCATCTTGACTATAATTTAAAATTATAATTCATAAAAACAGCCAGCTTCTCTACCTACCATTTTATAGGTTGTACTCTGCAAGAGCCCACATAATTCAAATGAACGCCTATCTTAAGCTGGAGATGCATAAAAGATATTTTAACTTTATGAATCTTTCGTTTCTAATAAGCTTTTGCATCTTGACTGACAAACAGAGTTAAAGCCATAGTTCAAGTAGGACTTATTTGCATAGTTCTGCAAGCTTCACAAAGGAAGTATCAAAACAATAAATCGAAGAAGTTGGAACAAAAAGGCAGAAGGAGATATTTCCCTCAGGTAATTTTCTAACAATCACTGAAAGGAATTAAGAGGGTGGTCGTCAATTAACAAGAAAAGTACTAGATGTTCACCAAATAATAAGTATACAAAAAGGTGATTCTCCATCTACCAAACATAAAAAGAAACTAGGCCACCATCTAGCAACAAGAAACAATCAATAAAGACAGAAGGGTAGAGAGCATTAAAAAAAAAAAAAGGCAGTACGATTGAAAAGTAGTCAAGACCTCAACCACCCACTCCAAAGTTTCCTCAAGGAGTGGGAAAAACAAACAGCCAAGTTTCCAACTCAAATCACCATCAAAACCAAACCCAATCTACATCCAACTCTCATCATGAATTCACTAAAACAAGGAAGACCAACAGCTTGTGCACAATCTCTAAACATTCAAAAGCAAGGAGAAAAAGTGATCGAATATATGTCATACTCCAGCAAACATTGGAAGAATACAGAATCAAAATTGTACCTGGCACCGACTGGCTCTTGAAGTCCGACACGCCGGACGAGCTACTCCCCTGCAATCCAATGGAACCCTGAGATGCTCCACCGGCATCTATCGGCCGAGCACCAGCACCCGACGCGGCTGCCGATTTGGGCAGTCCATAAGATGAAGCTCCATGCATCAAGCCTCTAACTTGGTTGCTTGCAGGAACATCATGGCAGCCACTGACCTCAGTCTGCACCACCATCGGCAGCACCCTACCATGCCCACCATTCACTCTCTCATTAAAGTTCTCATCCCTCTCATCTCTCGCCGCTGCCAACTTCAACAAGTTCTTCTTCTCTGATCTCTTCCTCTTTGCCTCCAATCTTTTCAAGCTTTGCAGCTCCTTCCTCTTCCTATGCTCCTCCTCGGTCTCTGTTGGCAGAGAGCACGTCCTCTGGAGGGGAGAAACCGCCGAGAGGTCATTCTCCAACGGGAACATTGACAGGGTGGCGACCGACGACGATCGAAGAAGCCTCCTCTCCTTGGGCTCCACTCTAAAGCAACCGCCCAAAGACAACCCAAGGCTAAGCTCGATCTCTTCTACCTCCTCTCTCGCTGCCACAACTGCTAGCTCATCATGGCAGCGATTCCCTCCAAAACGCTTCAAAAAATCACGAGGACAGCGCTGTATCCGAGCAGAGAGCTCCTCTATCTCCTCCTCCGTTGCCTCCGTGGCCATTAATAAGGGAAAAAATCGATTTTTGTCGTACTTCTTCACCGATTCTCTCTTCTGATCGCAATTTAGATAAGCTTGGACGCTGGATTTTGTTATTTTATGAGAAAATGGGCAAAACCTGAATAAAAAGTCATAAAACCGAGAAGAGAGGAGTCGAAGTATAAAGATTCAGCAAGAGGAAGATCATATATTAGCCTTTTTCAAATCGAGGAGTTAGGAACAGAAGCAAAGAAGCCATTAGAGACATTATTGGAACAAAGACGGTGGGAGAGAGAGCAGACAGAAGGGAGAGGAGGAGGAGATTTTGAGTGGCCCGAAAGTTTCGAGCAATCCCAAAATGCCCCCCTGCAAGCAGCCTGCAACACCCACCGAGTTCCACGTGTCTACCAACCGGGGCGCCGGACGGACACGTGGCGATATTTGGTAGCTAGCAGCGGCGCCAAACAAGCGTCTTCGAGCGCATGGCGTGACCTCCACTGTCGTGATCGCGTCGACACGTGCCGGTCGGCTTTTCTCTCACCCTCTCTCTTAGCTGTCCTCCGGAACTAGCGGCCGGTATGGCACCCGATCACGACACGTGTCTCACGGCTCGATTACTCGGGCCCTGAGGAAATTTAAAACCCGGGGCCAGAGGAAACCTCCCTGTCCCGACCACCAGCACCGTCCATCGCTGTTGGATGACGTGTAGGAAGCCACTGAGAAGACATCGCCCAACGCATAGTCTCTGCGGAGCCCGGCGTTCCACATACCGAAAGCAGTTCGAGGCCGGACAGCGCATCGGGGAGACTGGGATGATTAGAGATACACGCAGACATGAGCACAGATATGACTCCATGTACGAGGATAAATTATTCCCTTCTCTAACAAGCGCGCATCTTGACGCATCGTCATTGAAATCAGCGGTCGTTATTGGCTGCGGGGACATCGACGCTGGCGAGCGCAGTGTAGACAATAATTTCTCGCGTACGAGTGTGCGTTCGTGTCCACGTCCCCGATTGCGGTGACCGCCCCATCAAGATTCCATGACACGTGGGCGACAGCGGACCGGTGGGGACAGGGACGGCGGGGCGAGGAAGGTGGCGTCAGCGAAGGGAGGAGGCACGGAGATCTTTTGAGTGATCGCCTTCTGGTGGACACGTCAGTGGTTGGTGAGAGGGAATCCCGATGCCGCGGCTAACCCACCACGTGTCGTCCGCGAACGGCCATTCTATCATGGGTAGCGTGGAGTGAATCCAGGGGGGCCTGTCAGGCACGTGCCAGTCAGGTGAAGCCTCTTTCTTTTTATTTTGATTTGATTTTATTTTATTTTGTATATGACGTCATCTAAGTTAATGACGATAAAATGATCTAGAAATAGTTCGTGGAATTAATTGGAGGATGTCGTGGAGCTTTGTAATTTGATTAGGAGATGGATCGATCTGTTTCCATTTGGTAGCGAGCAGCGCGAACCGTGGGACTACCACTGGAAAGGTCCAATATTGAGCGGGTCACATATCTTACGTGGAGAATGGTTATGGCGGTGCATGTAGCTCTCAAATGTTGCGCTAAATGACCTGAAAATGATAGGTTGATGGGGCTATAGAATGCCCCAAGAATTGGATGATTGCGATCTGAGAATCGGCGCTTGGGTACTTGAACACGTGGCAGCACACCGCAAAAATAGGATCTAGACAATTGATACAAAAAAAAGAGCTCAGCAAATAGAGTTTCGGGCTTTAATTGAGAATAGCAACATCAAAAAGAAATCTAAAGTTTGATGGTTAAGTAAACTACTTGATTGTCATGGCTTATAATAAAATTAACTATGGCTATGGATAACATGTTAAGTTTCAAATTGGTGAACAAACTAACTATTATTTATCTCTCTCGTATAGTCATGAATCAAAATATACGAAGTCCATCATCGATACATTGGTGGTCCCTCCTAATTTGCTATTTTAATGCAATTCTTTTATACTCTAATTAAGTGACTACAATCTCAATGTTATGTTTCTAACTCCGTAAGATGGGTGATGAGAATCTCAAGCACGTACTAACAACTCTTAATGAGTCATGTGATCTATGTATCATCAATAGTCAAGCAAATCACAAGGTCTAAGTTGCAAATTGATGTACTATGCAGTAGTATTTGCATGTGGGGTTTGTTTTCTCGCTACCACGTGGCATCTATTACATATTTTGACCACAATCTTGACGTAATACATAAAAGAAATATCACCTCATCTGTAAAATCTATATCGAATCTAGCTGATTTCTTGTCATTTTATAAGCCTCATCCTTGACTACAAGAGTTACATGTTAGAACCGCCATGAGATTAACGTCCAACAAGGGAGATGAATAGCTACGGAATTAAAAGATGGCGACCAATGGATTTGGGCAACGGGCTTTCCTACTTCCACCACAACATTGCCAAGTAGATTGGCTATACCCATGACATTTTGGCCGCCAAAAGATGGCCAGCCATTCCAGTTGCCATCCGTGATTTAGACAAAGGGAACAATTTGAGTAGATGCCATCCAAAGGCAACCAATTCCCATCATTTGGTAAGTTTAAACGGGGAAAAAAGAGCGAAAGGTGATAGAATGTAGTTTATGTCTTTCAAGTTTATTTGGATTTGATGTTTCTCTTGTTTGATGATAAAACTAAAGATATATTTGGTTATGGGGAGTTGGATTTAAGAATGAGAGTAAGAATGGATGATCGCCATTCCAACCATTTGATCGTCGGAAAATCCCATTTCTATTACGATTTAAAGGTGAACGAGAATATCTTAATCCTTCAAAACTCCAATCCTACTCTCTCATAAAATTCAAATTCAATTTTGATTCCCACTCCAATTTTGATCACGGACCAGATACTTCAGATGATAGGCCATTCTGATTTCTATTTTAATCTGTTTTCATTTCGATTCTAGTTTCAATTAGAGGGAGTTGGACTTTGGAATAGGAATGAAAATGAGTGATTCTTATTCTAACCATTTGGTTGGAAGAAATCTTCTTTTTATTTCGATTCTAAAGGAGAATGAGAATATCCCAATCTCCTAAAATTCAATCTCTATTATTCTTTATTATTCAAATTTTATTTTGATTCTAATCATGAACCAAATACATCAAAGAATATGATAATTCCGATTCATATTTCAGGCCATTTCAATTTTGATTATGATTTCAATTCCAGTTGCGAACCAATACACCCTTAAAGTAATGGCTATCGAGGGAAAATAGAAAATAACAATGAGTACATAAAATATTAATAATTTTTCTATACCGCAAGTTTATGTGATAGAAAAATTCTAACAACAACTTCAGTTAAAAAATATAGAGATAAATTAAAAAATTATGTACTTATATTGCATTTGTTTCATTTTACTCAAAAAATGTGGATAAAAGATAAAGACTTTCGATTCAATCTGCAAGAGCCAGAAATGCTTGATGTTTTTGGATACAAAACGAGAAGCTTGATATAATTTTTTAAAGAAAAAAAGAAAAAGAAAAAGGAAGCAAGTCAATCTTACCAAGGAATAAGATGGGTTACAATTATAATGCTTTGCTTAGGTGTAGATAGTAGGACTTTAAATATGAATTTTCAGCTAATGGTGCAAATCATGATGTTAAATTAATTACATTATAATATCAGTACTAGCACCAAACTCAATCAAATTTGTGGCCCTAATCATTATATTAACAGGTGTGCCAAGTAGCGCATGGACATGGCCTTGTACACGGGTGAAGATCTCGATGCAGTAATCATGGAGGGACACGGAGACACAACAAATCCCCTTTTTTTTTTCTTAAAGAAAGGAAGACCAAGTTGAGTGGGATAAAGGGGTGGGAAAAGAGAAAAGAGAAAAGAGAAAAGGAAGGGTGGGGAGAGGGTATGCGACTCTTTCCACTTTTTAGGCCCACCAATGCCACAAAGGCGCTTGGCACGCTAGGACTACAAGGTCATGGACCCAGACATGAAATAAAAAACACGCAAGAAGAGAGAAGATAAAAGCTTGGAGAGACGTGCATGGCAAGAACCAAAGAAAACCAGTTTTTCCGAATATACCAGCAATGTAGACCGAGAACTTTACAATGATTCTACTACAGAATTATGCTAAGGATTTTCCCAACTTAGGAAATTCAATATTGTCATAGCTCTACATTGAGGAAGCATAAAAAGAAACAAAGAAATATAGAAGAGCAGGATTTTTTTTTGTTTTTGATGAAAAGGGAAGAAAAAAATCCATTTATATTTATTAAAAAAAAAAATACCGGCAAAGAAGGTTACAAAAGAGCAGGTTGATTAGATAATAGAGAAATTCTTTATGTACCGTGGGCGGTATAAAAAATCTAACGTGGAGCACACCGTTTTGTCCGATTGATCTACGTAATCATCATTTTTCAATACACATTTAATACCTACAGATCGGTTTTTCATTTAAAAATTTTATATGACGAAAAAACCTCTATTCTTTGAAAAAAATTATAACATCCTATAGCATAATATGGCTTAGGATGTCATAATATGGCCTACGATATCATAATATGCAAGGGGTATTTTTATCCAACCACTTTCTAATGTGCATTTAATGCCTTTAGGTTGATTTTTTTGCTTGAAAATTTTGAATGATGAAAATGTCCCAGTTCTTTAGAAAAATTATGACATCCTATGCATAGTATGACATCCTGCATTATATTATGACATCTTATGGACAAAAATTATGATTTTTTGGATACAGGATGTCATAATATGGACATAGAATGTCATAATCTTTTCAAAGAACGAATATTTTAGTCATACAAAATTTTTAAACGAAAAAACTGACCTGCAGATGTTAAATACACATTGAAAAATGACGACTACATAGATCAATTGGATAAGATAGTGCGCTCCACATCAAATTTTCTACATCACCCATAGTACACAAAAAATTTTACTTAGATAATGTGCTGCATTTACAACTACTACAGGCAATGAACTCCATAATCTCTCCGATATCCATTTCCAGAGTCCTAAATACATGAGCAGGTCATATTTCATAGGCAGGCACTAATATAACAATATGTTGCAGCTAAATATTTGCCTAATGCCTATTCGTGAACCTCATATGACACCTAAAGAGAATCCAATCATATAGCTCGCTGCTTTAGATTCAACTTAACATAATCCAAATTCTAAAATCCGAAAGGACTTGGACAGTGCTCGCTTCGAAGTAGCATAGGAGCCTAGCCACTTTCCATAAGCTTTAGAGAGAAAAATCGAGTAAATTTGAAGCCTAACACGTACCATCAGAATGACATGAATAAACACGTACTGCTATTTCGCTACCATTTTGCATTCTGCTTCTTATCATGAGTGATATCAAATTAAAATATGGCTAGAACTTAATCCTAATCAAGCGTAGACAAAAAGAAGAAGAAGTATTGGGAATTATTTATGTCTGAACAATTTATGCAATTGGAGGTAAACCCTAACTTAAGCAGTTTGTAACTTTGGTCCTGTATCTTCGCAGAGAATCTTTCAGAACGTGTACCAATCCATGCATGTGTAGTCAAAAATTTTGCAACTTAGGTGTATAACTGCTACCTTTATGACTAAAGAAGGAAGAGCATATGAAAAATGTCAGCCTAAAGCATGCAAAATGTGCATAGAATGTGAAGTTGGCCAAGTGCTCAGTTTGATCCATGTGAAGTCTGATCCACTAAATATCACATAAGCTAGGTTCAAAGAATTCATCCAAAATTCTTCAGGTCGGTGCGTAAAATTCTTTGATGAGCACTGTCATGCAACAGAAGTCTGACATAATGCTGGTGTAAGAACTGAATCCTAGCATAAAAAATATTATCATCCCTCTACTTAGAGGTTCTAAAGCTAGAACACGACAGCTGATGATACTTCTATTTCAAACTTAATGAACCCCCACATGCAACCAATAAATTCCAAAATTCTGACAACACCTTTGAAGACAAATGGGGCAACTGATAGCTATCCATTTACCCAGATAGATAACTGAGAAAACATTTCCAAGAACTTAATACATGTGCTCTTAAAAACCAGAGTAGCATTCCCTGTGCTGCAAAAGAAAGTCAAAATAGAATGCTGTCCCAACTAAACTATTTCAGCTTTCTATTAGCCCATGCATGTAAACCCTACCTGTTACCATTGAAATATACAAGTTGGACTTGCAGAGGTGGGAAAGGAGGAGCAGATAGAGAAGGCAAATCATCTTCAGTACAGCTTGACTTTTTAGCCTTAGTACTTGCTGAGTTGCTATTATCCACCGATATAAAGGAAGTACATGTGGAAATGCTAGGAGGTGTTTCAGTATCAGTTCTCCAAGAAATTTTTTTTTCACATGATTTTAGACTTTTGCAGATCTGCAGTGGGAAAAGGGTTGGACCATAATATGCACAATGTACAATAGAAACCTTGACGCCAACTTCTCTAACATCGGGTAAAAAAATAGCTAGCTATTGGAATAACATGATATGAAACCTATGAGTATCCAGTTGGATGGATCAAAGTGAGTTAATTTTACTTAATCATCCTCTTTGGCTTTTACACTGCAGAGAAGGCCTACAAATTGTGATAAGAGATTCAAGGACACGAAATATAGTAATGATTGACTATTTTGAATTGATCTTCCACATCATGATAAAGAAGCTCTTTCATATCTGGATATAGGATGTTTGTTTCTTGTTATGGATGAGATGAATAATAGAAAATTTCAAGCTTCAATGGAGGAGCTAGCTTTGATGATTGCAATTGAGATATACTCCTTTTGCAAATGTGGCTCCAAAGCAATCCAGGGGCACCAACTAATGGTGGTTCAGTTCACAAGATGCGGAATTTTGCACAAGTCAAAGTTTACATCAGTTGATTTTTTTGGTGCCCACCAGGCACCGTGCATCTGCAGTTCTCCCACCTTCTAAATGCCGCTCAAGTAATCATTTCTCGATTGCAAATCTTTAACTTGAACTACCACAAAATTATCATTCAGAATGACAACTGCAATCATCACCAAGAAGTTCAGACTTAAAAATAGTTTGTGTAGGCCAATATTCACCAATCATTGTACAAAGCACCAATTCTTCAAATAAAAACTCTTTTAAAGTCCTTTCTCACAACATCCTGGAGGCACCTTAAAGAGTTACTATTATTGGGGAACTGATATCACTTGTTACAGCAAAAAGAAAGAAAAAATAAAAATAAAATATAATCAAATACATGTGTAATACTCGGTCTTGTATAAAATTTTCGGATTACATGTGGTTTCTTTTGTATTAGCTTAAGTTTCTAAAATTGACCTTGAGAGCCGCTTAATCTCAATTATAAACTACTTTGAATTAAACTTATATTGTCAAAATTTGTTGAAGCCATCTGGGCACCATTTATGACTATCTGCCATTACGGATCTTGAAAATTTTTTAAATCTGAAAACTAGCCTCTAAATAGAGAGTTATATAAAATATATATTTTTTTGAAACTAAAATGGGCAGTAATTAACCTTTGGATGCTAGTGAGTCACAAAATGATTTTTAATAAATTTTTGAGATCCTTTAACCTATTCGTTCTGAAGAAGAAAAGTTTTAAAAGTTTCGAATTCGAAAAAATTTGAACTAAAATCCAAGCTTTGACTTCTTATTCTTAATGATTTTAATTTTTCTGATATTTTTATTGATCCCAAATAAGAAGATATTTTTTTATTTATATTTATATTTTAAAGTTAATAGAAAGTAAAATAAATGAGGACATTGACTTTAGAAAATAGTTTATTAATGGGTCTGGGTTGACTCAGTTTATTAATGAGTTGGCTAAGTTACAGAAAACAGAAAATGTATCATAAGGCTTGTGGTGGTACACTAATGGGTCAACTCAATTTTGGGTTGAACTAACTCAGTTGTGGATGAGCCGACTCAGTCTGAAATCGAGTCGACTAAGCTGCGGGAACAGCAGGGTGGCGGGTTAAAATCGAGGTGCTTTAACTTAGGATTTAAAAAGTATTTTCAAAGGGCCAACTCAGTAAATATTTTGTGTAAATAAAGGGATAGAAAAATCAAGTTAATTACTGGCTAATTCATCAAATTGGCACCTAACCAGGTAAGTTTTTAAAATTTATTTTTCTAAGGGGTTGTTCACCAGTTTTCCTTGTTTTAGGATTATTCTGATTCTCTAGCAAAAATAGAACGAAATAAAGAGGAAGAGAGGTTGAGGAAGGTCATACTCTCAACCAAAAATCAAAAAAAAGTCAGTTGGAAAAGGATAAATTGGTAGTAAACTCCTTTGAAAGAAGAAGAAGAAGGAGAAGACTGTACTTATGTTAGTAGGTGAAGTGTTTCAGCAAAGCAAGATAAAAATTTCAAATCCTAGACTGAATTTAAATTGAATCTTGAATAACTATTATTAGGTTTAGTGTTTTGGATGAGTTAAGTTATGGATTAAATTTGAATTGGAAAGTAGTGTGCTGTTATTAGAATTCACTAAAATTAGTTAAAAATTATTTCAGCAAATAGTTTAGAATTGGTATTGGTTGAATTAGAATAAGTCATGAGACTATATTACAGTTGAATTGTTAGGATTCTTAAGTTCATATTAAAGTTTAATTAACTATAATCAAAGCAAAATAGAATTGAATGAACTCAAGGATTAGAAGAGTTAAGAAATCAATTTAAAAACAAAATATGCCTAGTTCTATTTATGAATTATCTTGAAGTATATTTATCAGTATTTATTAATGTTATAGGAATGGAATAGAGCTAAAAAAAGGATGTTTTGAATGAATTAGACACCAAAATGATCTAGCAGCCATAAGAGATTCGTTAGGAGCTCCTCCCATTGTTTCTGTTGGCTCCAAGGCAACATAAACTTGGATCCCTTTAGTTTTGGCTCGTGCGGTGAGTTGATAATATACTCTATAATATATTTTTATATCCTTTAAACTCTCTTAACATATTTATCTCAGTTTGTTCGTTCCCATAAAAGTTTATATATCATATGCCGCACTCTTTTATGGAATTTTAGTAAATTAAAATTTTATTTTTGATGTCTTATTTTCAGCAGGTTTGTCTTAATGAATATCTTAAAAATTTATTTTATTTTTTATGATCAAAGAGCTTTGAAAATATTCTAACTTTCTCAATTGCTAGAACTTATGTGAATCTTGAGACAGACACCTTTAAATTTTTTCTTTTGATATATGATATAAATACCATTAACTATTAATAAGAAAAGTGAACATGAAAATAATGGATATGTTTGAAAAGATGATATTGATGATGAGTTTCATTTGGTTATCTCTGCATGAGAAAATAAGATATAAATTGTGTTTTGGGTAGATGATAATAAAATTTTATGGAAAGAAACTTTGATAGAACACTGTAGCTAGCAGCAGTTAGCGTTAGTCTTGATGTACCATATTTTAGATACCCTAATTGGCAAGGATGGTGCTAGCCCGATGTATTTAGTCTACATAGCTGATTTTATTTTTCTGACTAGTAGGGGTAGTGTTAGCCTGACGTGTTGATACACACGTGCGGTATCGGTAAAGTCTCAGATAAGCGAGCAACTATTTGATTTTGGATTAGAAACCTTCCTTCATATGTTGGATATATAATTACTTTAAAATTTAGTACATTATAATTGATCTATTCATTGATAATTGTTTAGAGGATTATTCGAATTGTAGTTATTAAAGGAACGTGGTTTTTTTGCTTTGCATCTATTTTATTACACTACTTTACTAGGAATGTTCTATGTTTATGTTTTTGGAAAAGTTGTATGAATGCTTTTAATTAAAACACCCATGCTTGAGCTTGTCCCATTTCTGTTATAGATATATTATCTCTCCTGGGTCTTGTTACTCACCCTATTACTTCGATATCTTTTTTTCAGATGCTAGTGTTGTAAAGGGTCCAGGTTCCCCAGCTTGATAGGAGCAGTCGTCCTTTTTGATGAGCCTAGCACTTGCGTGTGTGGGCGTCTACTTTTGTTGCCCTATAGTTGTGTTTCCTTTTGATATATTTTTGTTGTGTATAAATTTTAGACGTGCTCCATTATCCGCAGGCAGGATCTAGCTTTCATTGTATTTACTTAATTAGAATGACTGTATGTATATATATGTACTCCTGTTATGCATCGTATAGATGTTTTGATTGTTAGAAATCTGAATTTGTATATGTATGTATCAATATACTGAATTAAGCAGAAAATCATACCTTTGGAAATGTCTAACTTTTAGGAAAAACTTTGTCAAGTTTCGATAGAATTTGTATATTTGATTTGTCTCATTTGATATGTTCGTTAGGCTTGCTTGGTTGGCTAGTCCATCCTATACACCTCCCTTGGCTCGGATCTTGACATCGTGGATTAGATCAAAGTCTATCTCTACGAGGCATGCAAAAGCTTCACTATGAAAGAAAATAATTATAAGAGGAGATCACATATTTATCTCTCATAAACTTCTCTTTTTCAACAAGAAGCACTCACCTCTCACTCCTTACAAAAGCTCTCACAAAAACTCAAAGAGACTCAAACCAACCGTACCAGGATCCTTTGATGCCCTTGGACGCTTTCTGATAATCTCTGCTGCCACCTGAGACCTTTGCCGCTGCTACCTGATGCCTACAATTTGCTTTACGGGCCATCAGGGCCTTTTTATAGGCATCAAACTCATTCTGTGTCGAAATCCTATCTTTAAAAGGACTTCAATTATCTTCCTAATCATTGGATCTTTTCCACTCGCATCCCTGGCCGCCAGATTGTGTAAAACACCCCTTTGATCGCACCATAACTATCGGATCGTGCAAAAAAGAGGTGTGCACCATGATTTTTGAAGTATAGACTGGGCCAGTCCACAGCGCTTGCATGGAACGCACCAAATTCCCCTGTAAGGCAGTGCTGCATGTTATGCACCTGGTCCGCACACCTATGCACTGGTGTTAGGCCACAAGTGCCTACACGCTCGCACTGGGCCGCGTGTCCCAGGGCTTGCATGCGGCTGCGGGCTGCACCCTGCTGCGGACCTGCGCACGCTGCATCTTCGGGCTTTCACATCTTCATGCGCTGCATTTTGGACTTCTTTGTCTTGGGTTTTTCTCTTGTAGATCAAATTTGAGGTGTTAAATCTTAATAATCTCCACCTCGATTCTATATTTGGCCTCCGTCTAACTTTGAGAGCTTTTGGATGATCTCGCCTCCCATGCCCTAGGACAAATGCTTGACTGCTCATTGATGGACAAATATAGGAGTCGAGCTAGGCCACTTGATCCCATCTCCATCGTATGCTGTGACCCATCTAACCTGAAATCTGCTCGGGATAGCCTCCTGCGGCAATAGGAACTTCATCTTATGACATCACCTATCATTTTTTTGAGTCTCCTATCTCATACCTGATCCACCTATTTTTGGAGCTCCACCTCGTATTGGGCTCTCACTGGCTCCTAAAGCTCTACCTCACGTTGAGTTTCCTGCCAGGAGGTAGTATCCTCCTACTTTCTTTTATTCATCACAACCCTAGTACTACGTATGACCTTCAGGATTCCACCATCAGCTCTCCACTTGTAGCTGCTTGAATCCAATCTGTTTAGTGAAATTAGATTACTTCTGAAGTTGGATATATATCGGACCTTACCCAACTTTGTCACTGCTCCATCATGTGTCTGTAAGCTGACCGTTCTACTGCCCTTGATCTCATAGCTCGATCCATCCGACAAGTGAACATTGCTCTCACTACTCTATAGGGAGTCGAACAGCTCCTTTCTGTAACACACATGATGTAAACAAGTGAAATCTAAAATTTAGTAGGGGGAAGAAGTAGATACCTCATAAGTTACCAGAAGAATATCATCACTTTCTTCTATATCGTTACCTACTATCATCATAGTAGCCTTCATCCGATCTCTGAGCTGTGGGTAATCTCTAATCCGATGCTCCAACTCATCACATTAGTAGCATCCAATCTTGCTTGAATCCCTCGACCTGGATTTGGACTGCCCATGTTGCGATCCTTTGCTGCTTCGTCTTCTGCCACCACCACCTCTAATCATCACCAAAGTTAAGTCGCCACCTGAACTCGAAGCTCAATTCTCCCTCTTGAGAATCTTATTCTAGAGTAGGACAGAAGTAATCTCCACCATCTTGATGTTGCTTTTTCCTATTAGAAGAGCAATCATCAAAGACTCAAAAGAAGGGGGAAGTGATGAAAGCAAGACCAACATCCTAGTCTTCTCCTCAACCTTCTCACTAACACTGAGGATATCGGTGAAGATCTTTTGAAAGTTGCTGAGATACTCTTACATACTTCATCCCTCACTCATCCACAGCTGGTAGAATTACTTCTAAAGGAAGAGCGTATTTGTGAGTGACTTCGTCATGTACATCTCCTTGAGCTTCCTCCATATCGCCATCAAAAAAGTTTCATCAAGCACACTGATCACTACATCATCCATCAAGTACAAGCGAATCATGCTCACCGTCTACATCTAGAGCTACCTCTAATCCTTTACCTCTATAGTAGTCAGCTTCTTCTCGTATAAGAGAGCATCAATCAATCTTTATTGGATGAGCACATCTTTCACCCTCGCTTACCACAAGGAGAAATTACTCTTTCCATCATATCGGTTGACTCCACCTTGATTGAGCCAGATTCCTCCATCTTCTTCAATCTTGATCAACACCACCGCAATTCGGCTCTCTAGTACTACCTAGCTTTGATATCAATTGTTGGAGATTTGATACCACTTGTTGCAGCAGAAAGAAAGAAAAAATAAAAATAGGACATAATCAAATACGTAGATTAGACCAAAGTCTACCTCCACGGGGCATGCAAAGGCTTCACTATGAAAAAAATAATTACAAGAGGAGATTAAACCTAGAAGCATAAAATATCCTGGACCATCTGATCACTTCCGCAAGGCCTGTACGCAACTTGATCACGCAAAACCTCCTATGGACCATGCGCGAACCTCCCCTAGCGTGAACTGGAACCTCCCTGTGCATGCCACATCACCTGCACTCACCCACACTCACTAAATGCCATGATTTTTGGCCTATAGACCGCATCAATCCATAATGCTCATATGGATCGCACCATCCCACGCGATCCATCGTGGATCGTGACAGATCTCCCTGTTGGGCTGCGTGCACGCACCCGCATGCTTGGGTGCCCGCACTGGGCCACACACCTACATGCCTGCATGCCCGCACACCTGCACACTACAACTGCCTGGGCCATGCATCCTACGGGCCTTCGAACACCTGCGGGCCCCACTTTGCTGTGGGTCTGTGTGCATTGTGTCTTTAGGCATGTTTCCAGGCTCCTTACGTTGTGCGCTGCATGCTGGACTTCTCTGCATCTAAAATTTTTTCTTATGGATCAAATTTGAGATATCAAAATCTCAATAATCTCCATCTCGACTTGACATTCGGCCTTCATCTAACTCTGAGAGTTTCGTATGATCTCACCCTCATACCCTAGGACAAACGTCTGCTACTCATGGATGGGCTAATATGTGAGTTGAGCTAGGCCACTTGATCCCATCTCCATCATATGCTATGCTTTGAGACTTGCTTGGGGTAGCCTTCTGATGACGTCACGTATCATCCTCTCAAGTCTCTTGTCTCGTGTCTGATCCATCTCTACTTGGAGCTCCACCTCGCACTAAGCTCCCTTGGAGATCCTTCATGATAGATGACTTCTTCTTACAGAAGAGAGCATCGATCAACCCTTCGCGATTGATCTCTACCTTGATTATGCCTAACTTTTTTATTTTCTTCAATCTCGATCAACACCGTCGTAACTTAGACAACCGCATGCCCTGGTACCATCTGGCTTTGATACCAATTGTGCATCCTGGTACCATTTGACTCTGATATCAATTGTTGGAGATCTGGTATCAATTGTTGTGGCAGAAAGAAAGAAGAAATAAAAGAGAATACAATTAATATGTGGATCAGCCCAAGGCTTACATCCATGAGGCACGTAAGCTTTACTATGAAAGAAGATAATAAGTACAAGAAGAGATCACACCCCCTCAACTCTCATATACAAACCTCTCTCAATAAGAAACACTCACCCTCGCAAAAGCTCTCACAAAATAATCCAAGAAGATCTTCTTACAAGCCTGCCGAGCCAAGATCTTCGATGCCCCTGGATGCTTCCTGTGATACTCTCCACCACTACATCATTTTACAGTCTCTGTTCTTACACCCATGATCACTCTCATGGTCATTTTGAGACACTCTCGGCCAGTCTGCCTACTGCTCACATCAAGTCGCTCCTCAGCCATTCTCTGCCATTGCTGTTGATGCTTTGGATGCTCTCAGCTGCTCACGATCTCTCTCAGACCTTCACTGAGAGGCACTGAGATGCGCTCTGGTCTCCTCAGACTGTCAAGCCTTCTTTATAGAGCCAAAACCCACTCCAAATCGAAATCATAGCCTGATCGAACTCCATAAATGTCTCGGACATTCGATCGCTTCTGCAAGGCCTGCATACTGCTTGATCATGCAAAACCTCCTATGGACCGCGTGTGAACCGGAACCTCCCCATGCTCACCACATCGCCCGCGCACGCCCATGTAGGGTTGTTCATAATTCAGTTTCAGACCGAAAATCGGCTCGAACCAAACCAAAAAATCGAACTGAAATCAAACCGGATATAGTTCGGTTCGATTTTCAGTTTTCATTTTCAAAAATTTCAGTTTTCAATTCTGTTCGGTTAAAAATCGAAAAATCCAAAAATCGAATCAAAAATCGAAGTTATAATTTAAATTTGTGTTGTTTATTATTTTAAGAACTTATTGATTACATGGATGGATGATTGGATATTGATTTGGTCTATTGTTATAATTTACTGTGATGCTTGATTGCTTGTTTGTATTTTAGATAATATAATTTTTAATATATTATATTTTATTTATTATTGATTTATCATTTATAAATTACCAATGTGTCATTTTTTATCAATTACTGATTTTTAATATAAAAAATTACCGAACAACAAATTCAACATATCTTGAATTTAATTAAATATAATGTAACAAACTAACAATGAATCGATAATAATTATTTAAATATGCTGTATCAAAAATGGATAATTGTAAATAAAAAAATTATAAAAAAATCGAATAACCGAACTAAACTGAATCGAAATTCTCGGTTCGATTCCTCTCTTATTTGGATCTATTTTTGATTTTTATTTTTTTATTATTCAATTTCGGATCAGATCAGTCGGATCGAGTAAAACCGAATAAACAGCCCTACACCCACGCTCACCAAATGCCATAATTTTTGGCCTGTAGACCACATCGGTCCATGACGCTTGTGTGGACTGCGCCATCCCATGCGGTCCACTATGGATCACGATAGATCTCCCTGTTGGGCCACGTGTGCGCACTCACATGTCCATCTGAGCCGCGCGTCTCGTGGGCCTACGCACACCGGTGGGCCCATGCGCGCTGTGTCTCTGGGCCTATTTCTGAGCTCCTCACGTCGTGTGCTGCAAGCTAGACTTCTCCACATCTATGATTCTCTCATGGATCGAATTTGAGACGTCAAAATCCTAACAACTTTCAATACTGAAAGTTGGCAAAATCTAAGTTTATAATTCATAGCTCGGTGAAATAAACCAGGTTTAACTCCTCACTGTTTTTGCCCCGGAGATACCCAAACTCCAACATTGTTGCAGTGCAGAAAAAACACTATGATACTCTTCAATGTGCAACATTTTAATCCATAATGACACTGCAGACATAATTACTGTGTAACTTTAAAAGGTGAAAAAGATGTCCAGCAACGGAACATTTGCGCCGCTGGAGAACCTAAAATCACCAGCAGATGAATTCTAGGTTCAGAAGATCGCAAACTATATGATGGAGGAAGCAATGTACAACCTTAGTTTTGGGTTCCAGCAGCAACATTAATTTGGCATCTTCTATTACATAAAAAGCTTACTCCTTTGAGAAGGAAAAACAAGATGCCTCATATATAAAAACTTTGCTCAATCATTAAAAAGTTTCAGCCAACTAGAGAACTTAAAAGTCATCAAATAAATCTCAAACTTTAGCCATAAAAGAAGAAAAACGAAATCCTGAGTTAAGTAGAGAAATCAACATGGGGATTGCCACGACCCACTATCACGAAAACAAATGGCAAATCTGCAGCAGATTGTTTCTCAAATTCCAATATTTTTTTGGAAGTAGAAAAATTTATGAAAATAAGCAAATCTGAACGCAAGAGAATTATGTTATATTGATCCTATACTGATAGGACACCGCTCATAGCCTGCAAAGACTGTTAATTTCTCAACTGTCATCAGAAGTGGAATTTCACCAACAGAGGATGGCTTGCAACAGTTAACAAATTACACACCATGTAATACATGGTATGTAAACTTTGATTATAGTACCCAACTTTTGGCTTGCAATCATTCATCAGCAATGCATTTCATAACCTGACTGGACTCTTAAGGTTCATGAACTAGGAGCATTTTAATATGACTTTTCTTATCCACTCCTCTTAAGACAGTCAGGCCATTCAGTTCCAAGGAAATGAATCATCCAAAGCATTGTTTACGGCAAATTGCAAATACCTACCCCTGCTAAAGGGGAAAAAGACTTGGGCAGGAGGTTTCAAGGAATGAGTGCTAATTCCAGATGATCATAACCAAGATCCCCATAATAAACTAAACACTGGAGATTACCATAATCCATGTTCAGAGGGATTTGTGACAAAGAGACAGCTGATAAGTCGATATGGAACGGTTGTATTAACAAGGCGACGCAATGAATATCCTAATGATTTTGAACAAACCACCACAGAAATAACACATGATATGTAGCAAGTAACAATATATTCAGTCCATACTGTTAAGGCAGAAGATATTAACCGATGACCTAGATAAACATGCTACCATCAAACTCTTGTACCTTGTATGACAAATGTTTGAATGAGAAGTCCAAGCATGCAAAAATTATTTGAAACAAGACCAAGACGAACAGTCAGAGAAGAGGTGGAAGGTTAAAGTGGAAATATTATGTCAACCTCTGCAGCCTGCTAAATAAGGAAAGAAAATTCAGGAGTCAATGATGCCTCCTTTGCCCTCAAATGGCCATAAGATCCCCAAAGTTGAGCAAATAGCCCACCAGCACATAGCAGCTTCTGTAAAAACTAAAAACCCACAAAGTTACAAATTCCATTAATATTGATACAGAAGGTCATACCACATTAAGTATATTTTAGATAGCGAAAACAAACACATGAAACTGATGTAATTCAGCATCTGAACTTCCTATGACATCCTTTACTGGATGAAGAGGCTGGTATAACTAAAAATAAGTTCAGTTTCAGAGGAGTCACATATTAATAATTGAGTTTGAATAGAAGTTGTATAACTAATATGGAGATTTTGGTGGTTAAATTACATTAATTTATGTAGTTGGAGAAAGCCATAGATAGGTGTCGTCTTTTCGCCCACTGAAAAGGATTTGATTGATATACTAAAGTAGGAGAGGGAGTGCATGATTACATGTGCTCATAAAAGTTAAAAGTAGAAAAATAATTAAACAGTATAATTAACTATCGTCAGGCATTATGATCTTTCTAATTTTGTATATATAATTATTGTCTGGCATGTTGGTGTCTCTAATTTGCAGGTCTTATATTACCACATAAGATAACATCATGAGCTCTTTGAAACTTAATAATCACGAGGAGAAAAAGAGAAGGAAGACACTACAGGGAAAATGGTCATTAACGACGCTATTAATGTTATTTTACGATGCTTTAAAGCGTCGCTATTTAGCTTTACGACGCTTCGAAAAGCGTCGGCAAAGCGTCGCCTATGTAAGAGTGGAGAGGAAAAGCGCCGACGCTTTTTAAAAGCGTCGTTATTTTTTAACGACACTTTAAAACGTCATAAAATTTAACATTAACGGCGCTTATAAGCGTCGTTAAACTTGTCTTAACGACGCTTATAAGCGTCGTTAAATATATTTTTAACAACGCTTTAAAGCGTCGCAAAATACAATTTTAACGGCGCTTTTTAGCGTCGTTAATGACTCCGCGTCATCCACTCTACCAAGACGCTTTTCGAAGCGTCGGCTTTTTTGTCTTTAACGACGCTTATAAGCGTCGTTAAAGGTTTTAAGAGAAAAAAAAAATACAGGTATTATCTACAAAAAAAAAAGAATACATACATTCCTGTACGAAATTATATCAATTATTCGAACATAAACCTGTACAATCACCACATTCACACCTGTACAATCACCACCATTCACACCAAAAGCAAACTTAAATAGAAAATTTAACCAAACCAAAAGATAATATTTTATATAAATAAAAATAAAGTACTAATCGTCCATTACAATCAAGAGTAATATAAAAAAATATAAAAATACAATAAAAATAAAATAATATCAATCTGCAGGCGGATGGTCGTCGTTGTCTCCACGTGACGTGCCGCTATCTCGACGGGTGCCTGATGTGCCAGGAGCCTACAAGAAACATATCAAAAGCATGATTTGCATATCTATAAATAAAAATATATAAATCATTAAATTAATACAAAAATATATATTTAATATTATGTGTTTACCTGAGATGAACCATACATCTCTAATAAAGATGTAAGGCGATCAATCTGTCTCCTCATGGCCTGCATCTCGGCACGGCTCTGTCGCATCTCCTCCATCTCAGCGGCACGACTCTGTCAATCTCCTGTATCTCCGCCTCGAGTCTGCGAACGCGTGAATCCTGAGCATCTGCTGCAGCATGCTGCGTATATCTACTAACCTCAGATAACTGAGTGGGGGTGACTCCTACTCCATAACCTCTCACTCGACCGTAGCGCTCTGGTCCCATCAACTCTGTGAACACCTCGGCCTCGATACGGCTCTGCTGCGTAGATGCTGCGGACTCGTCGTCACGCTCCGCAATGAGAGATGTAGCCCTCTCCTGTATTTTTTTTGAAAACAAGAGTTATACATTAATAGCTAACAAAATTAAATTTAAATCATTGCAAAAAATATAATATTAATAATACCGTACATATAAATCTCTCGACTCATCTCGAACAAAAGTACCATCCTGATGAGTATGAGTCATCCGATAAAACTCCACTTGTCCGAGTTTCCTCCCATGCTCATCCTCCTACACAAATAATTTCAATTTTAAGCAAACAGTTATAATAATTTAAAAAAATATATGAGTATCATGATACAGACATAGTCCACGATACATAATGATATTAGTTATATAAATATTTCAACATAAAAATTAAAAGTTAATTATGAAAGTTTAAGGAACATACAAACTCCTGTCGGAGTCGTGCATAACTCTTCGATCCCGATGTATGAGGAACAGACTGAGCTGCTCGTGCAGCTCTACCAATAGCAGAATAAGTCTGTAAAATAAAGTAAAAAACTTGTTATATATATAATATATAATAAAAATCAATATTTTTATAAAATATTTAGGAAAAAAAGATAATAAACAGATAATATACCTATGCCCTCTCGGAGAACCAATAATGAACCAACTCCATCCATTGATGAGCGGGTACATCAGGAGGATAATTTCTAGCAACCTCCTCCTCTGTCATACCCTGTCTCATATAGTCCTTCTTCAATTATGCTCTATATTCTTTTTATTTGCGGTTGAGAGACTTCATTACAAAATCATGAGTGGATGGAGGGAGAACAAACTTGCTCTATAAAAAAAAAATTAAATGAAATAAATTATATAAATGATTAACAATTAATATACAGTATGAACATCAATTCATTACCTCTATAACTCAGAGGAGCTCAACTTTGTACGTTGGAAGCATGTCATTCCATTTTGCATAGCCCAACGGACATAGCTGAGGCCTCCGAGCAACAGTCCCCAAAAATGAAGTCAATAAGCAGGCAGCTTTCTTAATTGGCTGACCTAGCTGATTGCACTCCACAACAATCCTCTCGCCCTCACGCATCTGCCACACATCTCATACTACTGTGGGTCCGCGTCTGGGGCGTACTCTTCCGGATCCGTCTGCAAAAAATACATAAAAGTAACTATATCATAAATATACATAAAATGAAATAAAAAAAAAATTACATGAAAGACAATATATACCCTGCACGTGTATCTCATCATCTGGCTGATGAACAGGAGGATCGTGCTGTGCTGATGATGAAGGACAGGGCTCAGAATGCTGTGCAGCTGAACTGGCCTCAGGCTGCTGTGCTGAAGAAGACGTACCGGCCTCTGTCTGTGAAAACTGGAACTGCACACCAGCATATCGTCCCCTGCGACGCATGATGTCACCTAGCATTTATATAAATAAAAGGTAGAATCAGTTAATATATGGAGTAAAATAACACAATAATTAATGCAAAATATATACATCATAAATAATTATTACCAGTAACAATCAAGCAGTAGTGTTTTCTTCGAATTCTGTTCTAACCAACGTCGTCGTAGCATTTAAATCATCAGCTGGCACAAAATTGTAGGGCATACATTGTGTATAAGTGTCATCGTCATCATCCTCCACTTGGTTTTCCATATCATATAAGTCTCTAGGTTTTGTTTTGATGACAGTAAACCAATCTTTATCTTTTGCGTCTTGTACATAAAATACTTGACGAGCTTGAGATGAAAAAATGAATGGGTCATCCTTCAATAACACACCAGTGTGTATCAACCTTGAAAAATTTATAAGTGTAAATCTATTTGCATCTTGTTTCAAACCCCTTGGTGAGTTTATGTCTATCCAATCACATCTAAACAGTGCTACTTTAAATTTTCTATAATAATCCAACTCATAGATATCTTTAAGTGCACCATAATAAGATTTTCCATCCGCTTCCACTATAACACCGCTATTCTGTATTTTTCTAAATTTCTCCCGTTCTCTAGTATGAAATTTAAAGCCATTAATTATGAAACCGTTATATCTATTCACAATCTTGTTAGGTCCTCGAGCAAGAGCTATTAGTTCATCTGAATTATTTGTCTCCATCATCTTTGATACCTAACAAAAAATGATATGACGAAGTGCAGTTGAGTTATCTGATATTAAATATGTATCAAAAATTAATATATCCCATAATTAAATATAAATCACACCTGATTCGAAAGCCACATAGGGAATAACTCGACCAACCATCGCTGTTCAATCCTTGCATTAGGATGAATGTTATGATTGGCTCGTCTCTGATAAATTAAAAATTCACTGCATAAAATATAAATATATCATTTAGAACATTATATCTAATATAAAATTTAAATTTTGATGTCATTCCTTAAATATACTAACCTGCGATGGTCAGATATTATGTCACTATGAAGTAACACATAACGATGTGCTTGTGCTAAGGATTTTTGATCAAGTACAATACTTTCAGCTCTTCCCAAGAATTTTCCAGCAGTTAAGAACTTATACAGTTCTGCATTCTTCACAAAGTCATTATGCCATTGAGGTCGACTAAAAATAGTCTCTACACCTTGAAGATATCTTGAACAAAATGTCAAACATTCATCCACAATATATGCTTCAGCAATCGAGCCTTCGGGATAGGCTCTATTTCGCACATAATCTTTAAGACGCACAAGATACCTTCAAGAATTAAATATTTATTAAAATATCAGTATGCTGTTGTTTCTAATAAAATTATCAAAAGATTTAAGGTTTGTAATAATACCTCTCAATAGGATACATCCATCTATAATGTACCGGTCCACCAACTTTAACTTCTGAAGCTAGGTGAATGAGCAGATGTACCATAATAGTGAAAAATCCAGGAGGAAAAATCTTTTTCATCTGGCAAAGTATAATTGCAATATCGGATTCTAACTGATCAAGTTCCCGAGGATCAATAACTTTGGAACATAATGCCTTAAAGAATGACGATAATCGAAGTACAATTGTAACAACTTGTTTCGGCAATGACGATCTTAAAGCTATTGGAAAAATATCTTGCATCAATATGTGACCATCATGACTTTTAAGATTTGAAAGTTTTCGATCCTTTAGATGCACACATCGTGAAATATTTGATGCATATCCATCGGGTACTTTGATACTTTTCAAAACTCCCAAAAAATTATCCTTTTCTCGAGTTGACATTGTGTAACATGCAGGAGGCACATAAATTCTATCATTAGCAAGCATTTTAGGATGAAGTTCATGTCGGATACCCATTTCTTTTAAATCGAGACGTGCCTTCATGTTATCTTTGCTCTTTCCATCAAGGTTTAAAAATGTTCCAAGTAAATTATCGCAAACATTCTTCTCTATATGCATAACATCAAGATTGTACCGAATAAGATTATGTTTCCAATAAGGTAAGTCAAAAAAGATACTTTATTTTTTTCATAAATGTTTACTTGGCTGTTGTGTAGATGCTATCTGTGTGTCTTCCTCATTTTCATCCTTGAAATAATTGTCTGGATCTTGAAACACCTCTGCATCTATAGTACTGATACTGACTTCCTCTGGTAACCCTTCGTGCACTGAGCTTTCAACATCATCCCTTCCTCTTTTTTTAGAGGACTTTGAGTGCTTACCGTAGCTGTAATTCATGCCATCCATTTGTCTATGAATATCAGTTCCAGAAGGTGGAATAGGGGCACATCCCAATTCTATAGTACCATCAAACAAATCTTTCTGAAATCGAAACGGATGATTTGCTTCCAACCATCGACGATGTCCCATGTAACAAAATTTACCTCCATGTTTTAACCAAATTGAATGTGTTGAATCTCCACAACAAGGACATGCGACCCGTCCCTTTGTACTCCAGCCAGATAAATTGGCATATGTTGGAAAATCATTAATAGTCCATAACAAAGCTGCCCGTAGTTTAAATGTTTAGCCGTTGGAAGCATCAAATGCATCAACACCCTCCCACAACTATTTCAATTCCTCTATCAAAGGATGTAGAAAAATATCAATATCATTGCCTGGACCCTTATCTCCTGGAATAACCATTGACAAGATAAGTGATGATTGTTTCATGCACATCCACGGTGGCAAATTGTAAGGTATCAAAACGACTGGCCAAGTGCTGTAGGTAGAACTCAGGGTCCGAAATGGATTGAAGCCATCAGAAGCTAAGCCAAACCTAACACTGCGAACATCAGAGGCAAAATCAGGATGTCTATCATCAAATGCTTTCCATTGAAGACTATCTGCTGGATGTCTCAACATTCCATCCTTTGTACGTCCTTCATGATGCCATCTCATTGATGAAGCTGTTTTTGATGATGCATAAATCCTTTTCAATCTAGGTATAAGAGGAAAGTAACGCAATACATTGGCCGGTTTTTTTTTACTCCGCGTTGCATCCAATTCATTCAGTACATCATCTCGATCTTCTTTTTGTGTTATCCATCTTGAAGATCCACATACATTGCATGACTCTTGATTAGTGTTTTCACCCCGATATAACATACAATCTTTCGGACAACTATGAATCTTTTCGTATCCAAGATCCAATTTCTTTACTACTTTCTTGGCTTCATAATACGATGGTGGTAAACGAGTGCTTTCTGAAAATGCATCCTTTAATAACTTGAGCAGCATGGTAAAACTCTTTTCAGACCATCCATTCAAATATTTTATATGAAATAAATGTACAAGAAAAGAAATCTTAGAAAATTTTGTACAACCCGGATATAATTCTTCGTCTGCATCTTTCATTAAGGTGTGATAACGAGCTGTCTCATCCTTAGATGTATGTATGGGCTCCTCAACATGCATACGTTCCGTATGCGTACATCCATCAAACATCCCAACTGTTTCTTGTATACTACTGGATTCTCCTAAATTTTGAACATCAAATCCAAAAGCATCTGTGATCAAACCCCTTATATCATCATCTCTTGCAGAATTGTCTTCTAGGCTAGTGGATCCAAAATGAGTCAGGGATTGGTTACATGATGATGGCAATATAGATTCTCCATGAAAAATCCAGTCGGTATAACCTCTTAAAAAACCATTCCATACCAAATGTTCTTCAACATTTTGTGGATCTAAAGAAGAACTATTTACACATTTCCGACATGGACATAAAATCTTTCCATTCAAACTACTTTTCTCCATACCATATTTAATGAAGTCATGAACTCCATCTAAATATTCTTTACTATTCCTTGGTTTATTTATCCAACTTTTGCCCATTGTAGGATAAAAATGACCGAACTTGCAATTTATCTAAAAATAAAAAAAATTATACAATCTATATTAATGCAATGAGTAAAAAATATCAGTCATTTCATAAAATTCAAAAAAATAACAGCTAGATAAAGTTTACATAGTAAATGCTTGCTATCATCAACTAATAGGTAAAGAAGGTCCTATCCCATTCAGAAAATGCATTAATTCTATAGGTCAATTACCGAAATCAAATGATATGCAACAAGAGCCAAAAAAAATTTCGGCAGCATTTCCCCTTAGTTCTTCCGTATAGAAAGAACAAAAAGAAAATACCATCCGAAATTTTTTTCGAACCCTCAGCATACCATTTGATTATGGTAATGACCTATAGAATTACTCATATTTTCCAAACTGTCCATACTGGACAATCAATTGATCAATGTACATAATTCTTTTATCCGTACAAAAATAAATAAATGTACGGATACAATAGAATATGTACATTAATCAAAAGACGGGTCTATGTTTCTATGCAATGCAAATTTTTTTAAAATTAATTCATAATTAACTTGATTTAATACCTGATATTAACTTGGGGAGTAGTGGACAAAGAAACTTGGCCCAGCTTAATCCAGATGCTTAGTCTTCATCAGTCACGAAGATAAGGATAACGTAGGCCACACGATATCAGGGTCCAGCCACATAACGAGCGCCACATGTCAGATAAGCAATCAATCAGGATTCATGAAACTATGAAATTATCCATTCATCAACCATGTATCACAACCTTAATTAATTGTACTATATAGAATGTTTAAAGAATCTTTAAAGAAATTGAAAATATAGAATGTTAAGAAAAATTTGGTACATTGATCTTTAAAGTAAGATCAACAAAACTAACACTACAAAACAAAGGTTAGGGAGGTCTGGTGCGTTTATCATAACACAATGCATGCTCAGCACACACCAATATAGAAAGGTACACAATATTGTTAATTAATATTGTATCCACAGATTAGCAAAGATAAGGTACACAACATCATCGAATATTTTTTTTTAACTAATTCCTTCTCATCATTAGATTAATATCATTTTCTCTCATCTAATTTTTTTTAATTATGTTAAATATAAAGTATATCAATACCTATTTTGAAAAATTATAATATGTGAAGTTGTACCTTAAGGATGATCATTTTTTGGGATCAAATTTAAAAAAAAAATCCATATTTAATTTTTAATTTTAATTTTAATTTTTTATTTATAGATAATAGCTAAATATTTGACTTGAACTATAGACCGATTTAATCTAATCCTAACCTAGATATCATACTTCAGTCCAACCCAACTCGAATGATCTGTGAGGTCTAAAATTATTTTCATATACTCAATCAGACCTATTGAGATCAACGAATGGTTTTGGTTTGGGTCAAAGTCAAGACCTAAGAATGAAATTGGGTTAAATTGAGGTCAACCATGCCCGGGTCTTCAATGGTTAACTACATTTGTCATAACACAAAGCACTTTGTAAACCTTTTTTTTTTTTTTTTTTTTTGGAGCAAGTAGCAAGGAAGATGCAGCGGTGAAGGAACATTTTCGGTCCGCCAGACAGTGTTGTTGGCCCGATCCTCGCTTTGGAGGCCTACAGACACGCCACGTTCGCATGGCCTCCTTCCCTTACGTTGCCAGGCCCAGTAGGTGATGGCCTAACGTGAGCCGTTCCGCTATTTATATAATATATAATAAACAATGATTATATTAAGTTTGATATAAACGCACAGCCTCCCTCCAGGCTGCCAGGCCTTTCCTTTCGGTTTTACTTCGCCGACTTCCGATGGTTCTTGCGAAGCCGAGGGGGAGAGCTTCGGCAATTGCGGGCCAAGAAACGATCGATGCGATCATGGCCTTCGTGTGCGTCGCATTGGGCTCCAGTGTCGTGGCGGCGATCTCCTGGCACCCGTGGAAGCGGAGGGTGGCCGGACGGCGGTGCTGCTCGGAGCTTGAGGAGAAGACCCAGAAGCAATTCAAACACATTCTTGGTGATAACTCCTTTGCGCCTTTCAAGCATTTCAAGCGAGAGGGAAAGGAGAGAGTTATCTCAACTTCTTGTCATATGATTTCCCTTCTTGAAGATTCTTTTAGGCCTCTTAAATTTTTTTTTTTTTCTATTCAAAAAGAGATCTAATCTTTTTTCCTCGATTATAAATGTCCAACCTTTACCCTCTTTTGTGCGTTGAAGATTGGTTATTTTTCTAGCGAACAGAGAGTCGATCTTTTTCAAGATTCTTTAGGACCCTCACGAAAACACTTCGTTGAAGATTTAATTTTTTTATTCAAATAAAGATTTAATCTTTTTTCTGCTATCTCCGATCTTTACCCTGTCTTGTGCGTTAAAGATTTGATTTTTTTTCTATTCAAATAAAGATTTAATCTTTTTTACTCGCCTCTTGAAGATTCTTTAGGTCCCTCACGAAAACACTTGCGTTAAAGATTTGATTTTTTTTTTCTATTCAAATACAGATTTATCTTTTTTCCTTCTATTATAAAGGCCCGATCTTTACATTCTCTTGTTCATTTAAGATTTGATTATTTTCTATCAAATAAATGTTTAATTATTTTTCCTCTGTCATAAAGGTCTGATCTTTACCCTCTCTTCGCCGAGCCCTTATTTGGAGATTTCATGTCAATATTCTGTGGTTTCGACATAACATTTCTCAAACTAACAACAAGTGAGCTTCAAAACTCTAAAACATTCAAGAAAGCTGATACGGTGAATAATTTATATTTTGAAGTTTTCTTTGGTGTTGTGTGACTTAATATGCTAGGATTAAAAATAATTTTAATCTTTAGATATCTTATGTAGGTTGGCATTACTTTATTATTGGTACATAAGTTACTGTTAATATGATAATAACAACCAATAAAACTAATCTGAATCTTTAGACTCTTTTGTATGGGAGCGTTTTCCATGGGATTGTTCTAAATGGTGCTTAGCACGGTTCATTATCTAGTGCCCTAGTGATTGTAATAATTCACCAATTTATCATGGAAAAAGAAAATCCCTGGTAATGTGAAAATTTTTCCTTCGCTGCCATTTCTAGGAAAAATAGTTTTTTTTTCCCCCATTTTTATTACTTCCTTTTGGACCTTTCAAAAGTGTTTCGGGTCTTTTCACCGAGAAATTCAAATATCAACTGAGATCTTACTTTTTCCAGCTCCTTTCCCCTCACAAATTCCGAACTTTAGCATTTGACAAAATTATTCAACTTGTGACTGTGGCTGATACTTCAAGCCACAATAATATCGATAATTAGTTTCTTATCAGATCAAGCTTCACATTTATGAGTAATTTATACCCCAAAACCAATTACTAAGGCTACCTGCTTAATTCTGCTTATTTGAAACCAAGGGAGCAATATTAACATAATAAACATTTGAAATATCTGAAGAATGCGTTTTACAATGAAGTCATAGTTACACTGCTCAAGGAATGTCTACCTGCTGGATCCCCAAGAACAATATGCAGCTGATCCAGAGAGAAAAACAACAGTTTACCAAAACAAGCATTCATTATAGAAATCAGTATATCCTGTATCAGCATCATCATCGTTCGGAATAAACATAATGCATATCAGCTCAGAGAATAGTAGCAAATCCAAGATGACCCCCCGATCATCGAGCCGCCACAAGCCGCTTGGGTGTCGGGGTGGCTGGGTCACTAGATGGGGGTGGAGGAAGCGGGGATAGGGGCAGGTTTTGATGTAAATGCGAGAGAGAGAGAGATGGTTTGGAGGATTACAGCAGAGCGGTGGCGGCAGCGGCTGTGCTAACGGACGGAAAGGGGCCGGGGGCGGAGATGATGGGGGAAGAAGGATGGCAGAGCGGTGTGAGTCCATGGTTCTAAAAGCTCTTAAGAAGAAGAGAAGAGGAGGAGGAAGAGATCTCACCTGACCACGGGAGCGAGGGAGACAAGGGCGAAAAGGCGGCTTGGGAGCGCACGGGAAGATTGGGGCGGTAGGACTGCTCTGAACCAGTGAACCGGGCACTGAATCTGGAAGCCCGTTCGATCGCCGGGAGGGGGGAGGGGAGGACGGCCGGTGCGGCGTGGACGGCGGCTGCGCTGCTGGCGGCGGAGATGGGGTCGGGTGGAAAGGGGCGGCAGTAGATGGATTAGGGCACGAAAGATTGGGGGTATTAAACAAATCTAACGACGCTTTTTAGCGTCGTTAAATATGCTAAAAAAGCGTCGGTATTTTCTTTATTTAACGACGCTTTTGCTAAAGGCGTCGGCGTTGACAGTTTCAAATTTTACGACGCTTTTAAGCGTCGTTAAGAAACGACGCTTTTTAAAAGCGTCGGCAGGTCAGCGCAACCTGCCGACGCTTTCCAAAAGCGTCGGCAAAAAAAGGTCGGGAAATTCCTATTTTCTTGTAGTGAGATAAACATTAGTTAAATAGTAATTGTACTTTTGAGTTGATGATGCAGCAGGATATCACTTATCTCTACTGAGGTTCTTCACAACAAATATATTCCCGATCAAACACGAACTTTCACATTTTCGCATGATAATCCTCCCATACACATTTGGGGGCATTCTGCAGAAATGGCCCTGTTTATTTCCACTTTTACACTCTAGCCCGTGAATGTGCATTGTACACTCAACAGATATGTGCATTCATTATAAAATTTATGTGCATTCACATAAAAATTGCATGCATTCACTGCAACATATGTCATTCGACTCTGCTTAAACATACAGTTGGACTACATTTGCTAAAGCCAAGGGCGAAAGCATCCGAAAACTTTTAAAAATTATTCTCAATGAAAATATTTGAGAGAGAGAAAATTTTATAAACCTCATCTTATTCATCAGGATGAGTCTGCTGTGTTTAAATAGAGGGATAGATGATACAAATCTGGTTACAAATGATTATACAAGATTACACGGAATCATAGATAATTACATAAGATTCTACTATCAATACAAGATTACACATAATCATAAATATCCTACTATGAATATTTGAATTATAAATGATTACACAAGATTCCAGAATCATAAATATCCTATATGAAGATTTAGCTCTATTATCCCCCCGCAAGCGTAATGGGGAGTCAAGCACATTGAGCTTGGACTACAGAAATACAAAGCATGGTGAAGCAAGTCCCTTAGTAAGCCCATCAGCAAGCTGATCACTGGAATTAATAAAGCCAATGGATAACTGCTTCTGAAAGACACGCTCCCGAACAAAATGACAATCAATTTTAATATGTTTGGTGCGAGTATGAAAAATCGGATTAGCTGTGAGATAGATAGTAGAGAGATTATCGTACTACATGGACGGAGGAGAGCGAAGTTGTAGACAAAGTTCACGAAGCAAAGACTATATCCAAATAAGTTCAGCAGTGGTGTTAGCTAAACTTTTGTATTCAGACTCTGTGCTTGATCGAGCAACAGTATGTTGCTTCTTAGAGGACCAAGAGATGAGATTTGGTCTCAGAAAAATGGCATATCCATTAATCGAGTGTCGATCATCAGGATTGCCAGTCCAATCAGCATCAGAATAACCATGCAAAAGAGATAAAGAACCACGTCGAAGAAAGAGCCCATGAGTAATGGTACCTTTCAAATAACAAATAATTCATTTGATGGCTACCCAATGAGATGTGGTAGGCCTATGCATAAATTGGCAAACTTGATTAACAGCATAAGCAATATCAGATCTCATGAGGGTGAGATATTGGAGGTTGCCAACCATACTTTGATAGAGAGAGAGGTTGTCGTACAGATCACCATCAAATAAGGAGATATGAGATCCTATAGCAACAGGAGTACGGAAAGGCTTACAGTCAAGCATAGCACAACGGGTTAAAACATCATAAATATACTTTGACTATGTAAGATGAAGACCATAGGAACTAGAAACAACCTCAATACCAAGAAAATAATGAAGAGGGCCCAAATCCTTCACCATAAATTCTCGACTGAGATCAATGAGAAGAGACGTGAATGGAGTACCAGATGTGCCAGTGAGGATAATATCATCAACATAGACCAAGAGAAGCACCATATAACCAGATCATCGTAGTATAAATAGAGAAGAGTCTACCTGAAAACTAGAAAAGCCAAGGTGCTGAAGAAAGCTGCTCAGACATTGGAACTATGCCCGTGGGGCCTGTTTAAGATCATATAGAGATCACTGTAATCGACAAACAAAATGAGGGTGAGAAATATCTGAGAATTTAAACAGTTGTTTCATATATACTTCTTCATTCAAGTGTCCATGTAAGAATGCATTTTTAACATTAAGTTGTCGAATAGACCAACCAAGAGAAACTGCAATAGATAGGACAGTCCGAATAGTAACTAGTTTGATAATAGGGCTAAACGTCTCCTCATAGTCAATCCGTTCCTATTAATTGAAACTTTTAGCCACAAGATGGACCTTATAACGATCAATGGTGCCATTAGCATGCTGCTTGATCTTATAGACTCATTTGCAGCCAATGATATTTTGCGTAGAAGAGGGCGGAACAAGATCCCATGTGTGATTCTGAATAAGAGCTTGATATTTCTCCTGCATTGTCTGGACCCACTTGAGATTTTTCTGAGCCAGAGTAAAAGATTTTGGTTCTTGAAGAATAGTAGAAACAGAAAAGGCAGCCAGATGCCTGGAGATAATGAACTAAGGTGGAGGAAGAGAGCCATCACGAGAACGAGTCACCATGTGATGAGTCCGTGGTGGTGAACTAGGTGGCTCAAAGACATCAGAAGTTGCGCCAGCCGAAGAGAGAGGATCAATCACCAAATTATCAATAGATGGTCTAGATGGTGGAACAGGTAGGGTACAGGAGTCAGAGGAAGGGCAAGATGCACTAGAAGCATTCATGAAGCCTGCACGGGTTATACTGAAACTGGCCTATGTAGATGTCTTGGACCCATAGGGAAAAGAATATTCATTAAACACTACCATATGACAGACAAAAATGCGACCAGTGGAAAGATCTAAACATCTATACCCAAGGTAATGCTGAGGATATCCAAGGAAAACACAGGGTCAAGAATGTGGTTCAAGTTTGTATTATGTGTAGGGCCGAAGATAGGGAAAATACAAACATCCAAAGACACAAAGAAAATTATAATATGAAGTGTGTCCATACAAAAGTTGATAAGGTGATTGAAAATGGAGGGATTTAGTGGGAAGATAGTTGATAAGAAAAATAGATATTTCAAATGCATAGTCCCAGAACTTTGGAGGTAGGTGAGAATGAGTAAAAAGTATGCGATCCATGTCAATAATGTATCTGTGTTTTTGCTCAGCAGCACCATTTTGCTGAGGTGTGTCTGAACATGATATACGATGAAAATATTATTATTTTGTAATTTATTTTGAAAGTTATGGGAAAAAATTCTTTAGCACCATCAAATTGAAGATTCTTTATTTTATAGGAATAAAGATTCTCAACTTGCAAGCGAAAAGCACGAAATATTCGTGTAACATCATAATGATTTTTCATGACAAAGAACCAAGAATATTTGCTATAATCATCAAGAAAATGAATATAATATAAATGACCAGAATGAGAAGTAATAGGTGCCGGACCCCAAATGTCAGTATGCACAGGTTCAAATAACATAGAATTTTTATTCATGGTGGGTGGAAAAGAGCAGTTTACAATCTTACACATCTGATATGCTAAACAGACATGGGTAGTATGATCTTTATTTAAAGAAATACTAGAAGATAAACTATGCTGAATAATGAAAAATGAAGCATGACCTAAACATTGGTGCCACAAGACAGTTGAATCCATGGTAGATAGGAGAGCCTGTGGGTTTAAAGAACAGCTAGCATTGGGGCTGAGGCAATACAATCCATCTTTAATTGATTTCCATAGAAGCTCCTGACGTGTGTGGAGGTCCTTAACAATAAAATAATCAAGATGAAGTTCAAAAAAGTAGGTATTATCACAAATAAATTTGGATATAGAAAGTAAATTTTTGAAAATTTTGGGTGCACATAAAATGTTATTCATATGTAAGGGACAATAAGGTGTATATAAAGTAGAAGAGCCAGAGGCAAGGAGAGGCAAACCTGAACCATCACTGATAAAGACATGATTTGTGGTTGACTGTTCATCCCTAATACTGAGGTTGGCGAGATTAGATATCACATGATGCGTTGCACCAGAGTCAATATACTAGTCTAGATCATGAGTCTCAGATATTGATCCTTGTAAAGAATGAGCCTAGGCTATCTGTGTATGAGGAGAACAGAATGGGGTTGTGTGATCGGGTCGTGCACACATCTGACAAATAACTTGATCATTAGGCCTGAAAAATTTGTTGGGCCCATGGTGTGAATTATTGGAAGTGGACTAGGTTTGGTTGGCTGGGCCAAAGAAGTCACGAGCAAGCCCAATTGGCTGACCAGAGTGGCTAGACCATGATGCAGCTGAGTTGGACTAAGAAGAATTGTTAGGCCCGCTTCGGTTATAATAGTCAGTCGGAGAGAAGCCCATGCCATTGTTGCACCTAAAACTAGTGTAAGAATCAGCTCGAAAGCGGAAGGAGTTCTAACTCCGCTGTGACTGCCACGACCACCATGTCCACCCCGTCAGCCACATGTGCTCCGATCGCCACCATAGGAAGTGCCGTCACGACCGTCTACCCAGTGCACTGTGGGTTGTGGAGTTGGCCCCAAGAGACTGGTAAGGGGTGGCGATGGCTTAGATGTGGTGGCAAAATTGCGTCGTGCCTACTGCTGGAGAAGTAGCACATGCAAATCATTGGTGGACAGGGTTGAAAGAGTGGGAGCAAGGGTGAGCACAAGCGGCTCCCATTCCAAGCCCAGATCCAAAGTAATTCATTGATTAATCTGCATCGACGTCATGGGCTTGCCGATCTATGCAAATTGATTTGGAACATCACGGACCTCTTTTAGATAAGCCATCATGGATTTATTATTCTTGCTCAGTTTACGCCATTGCAAATCAATAAAGTCTTTTTGAGCCATGGTGTAAGAATCAAAAAGATTGGCAAGAGTAGTCCAGGCGGCATGAGCAGAGGAGAGTCCAATAAGGTTGGATCCGATGGAGGAATCCACGGAGAGCAAGAGCACAGTGAGAGTAAATTGATCATGAACTAACCATGTATCGTATTCAGGATTTGGTTTGGGTGCACCATCCTTGTCGATGAGCATCGCCGGTGGTGCCTTGAGTGTGCCATCGGTATATCCGAGAAGCTTGTAAGCTCCAAGAAGTCGAATTATCATATTCTTCCATAAATAGTAGTTTGGACCCTTGAGTTTGATAGGCAAGTTGGGAATAATAGAGAGAAGTGTTTGTGTATTTGATGAGTTTGAGAGATCGGCCCTGATTGAAAGAAAAGTTGGAGTGTTGAGGATCTATGAAAAGAAAATCCAAAAATTTTGAAAAAAAAATGGAGAAAATTGCCCAAATTGGCTCTGATACCATGAAAATATTTGAGAGAGAAAAAGTTCTATAAACCTCACCTTATTCATCAGGATGAGTCTGCTGTATTTAAATAGAGGGTTAGATGATACAAATCTAGTTACAAATGATTATACAAGATTACACAGAATCATAGATAATTATACAAGATTTTACTATTAATACAAGATTACACAGAATCATAAATATCCTACTATGAAGATTTGAATCATAGATGATTATACAAGATTCCAGAATCATAAATATCCTACTATGAAAACTTAGCTCTATTACCTAAAAATAAATAAATAAGTTAAAGGGGACCGAATCTATAAAAGGTAAATAAAGCACAAAATTATAGCAACATTCCCTACACTTGGACCCAAAGAGGTTGATCCGAAAGTATTCTGCATTAAAAAAAAATGGGAGCATGCTTTAGAAATTGGCATCTGATGACAAATGAGGAGGGCACAGACATCTTTAAATCATACCCATTTCACCATTGTCTCTGTTTCCGTCAATGGGCTATTTATATTGAAGCTTCCATTCCTATGTTGCTTTCATATTTTTTCTATATATGATTTAATATTGTTTTGTTCTTTTATAAAAGTCGTGGATTGTCTATTTGGCCATAATGGTAGTTTTATTGTATTGTTATCTTAGTCTCATTTACAAATTATTTACTATTGGTTATTGACATTTTGTTTGTTTTTTCAGGCTGATTGCCGTGATGCAATATCTCTGCAACTCCTCCTAAATGTAAAAAAACATTTAAAAATTTGTGTATGGTTTTAATGATGCTTGGTGCTAGGCTTGTTCTTTTCTTAACTTAGTAGTCATTTCTTGCCTGTTCTATGTAGCTGCAGAGCATGTACATCTAATTATCTCAAGCCAGTTAATGAAATCTCTATTTCTTTCCAAATTAGGCATTTTCTCTAGAGGAACGTCCAAAGCTTGGAGAGATGATATCTAAACAAAATATTTCCTTCAACATCCATGATGCTCCAACCAATTTGCCTACTTCCTATGAAGATGTGGTTAAAAAGTACCAGGTTTGCTGCTGAAACTCTAGATTTCTTTATTTATACCCGGTATTTCCGCACTACGAATATTATAGTCTCATATTTTTCACCATGAAGTGTTTGGTTTGGAACCTCAGGACATTTGGTTGTCGTTTTTCCTATCTTATGTTGAAAACCTATTTTGTTGGACATAAATCTATCAACAATTTGGTCAATCTTCAGCATCACATTAAAGTAAATATGCTTTCATTTTATTGGCTAATTAGTCATATAACTATAAAGCAATACTTGGCTGAAAATATTTCATGTTGCATTTCCCTTTACTTCCCAACCATGGTATAAAGAAATGCCCAAGAGATGAAGGAATGAGTGGAGAAAGAACAAATGCAAGGAAGCAAGTGGAAAAGATTTCTTCACTATATTTTACTGTGATATGTACATCCATATATAGAGGTGAAGAAGAGAAAATCAGGCAGGAAATTGGGACATTATGATATTAGTCATATGATCCACCCAATTCCAAAAAATCATGCCATGGTAATGTACATTGCTAATATCATGATTCTCTTAATCCCAAAAAAATCATGCCAATATACATTCTTAATATCGTGATCCTCTCAATCCCAAAGAATCATGCCATAGCAATTATAAAATATTCTAGACAATGTACATTCCTAATATTTTATACATTCCTAATAGTCCCCCTCAAGTTGAAGCATTGAGATCTTGAATGCCCAACTTGCATAGAATCTCTTGAAAATGATCACAGTCGAGAGCTTTGATAAAGATATCTGCTTGCTAACGATATGTAGGAACATATTGTGTAGCAATGTCTTGAGACTGCAGTCGCTCTCTGACAAAATGATAATCGATTTCTATGTGTTTCATCCACTCATAAAACATAGGATTTGTGGTGATGTACAAAGCTGCTTGATTATCATAATAAAGGAACATGGGACTATGATGTGAAATATTGAGATCGGATAAGAGGGCTCGAAGCTATAGTAATTCACTGATGGTGTGCGCCATAGCTCGATACTCGATCTCTGTGGAGAAACGAGATACTGTTGTCTGCTTCTTGGCACATCAAGAAATCGAGCATCTTCTAAGGAAACATAGAAACCTATAGTAGAGTGCTCGGTTATGGGACATCTTGCCCAGTCTGCATCATAATAAGCATATAACTGAAAAGTATTGATACTTGGAAAAAAATATGCCTTGGTCTGGAGATCCTTTCAAATACCATAAAATGTGAAAGGCTGCATCTAAGTGTGGTTGCTGAGGAGATTGCATAAACTATGTCAGAACATGCATCGAGTATGCAATATCAGGCCTGGTAATGGTCAAATAAATGAGTCGCTCAATGATCGATGATATAGACCTGGATCATCAAGTAGTTTCCCATCATCCACCAGAGCTTGAGTTGTTGCTGCATAGGAAATTTCATAAGCTTGGTCCCTAACATCTCGATCTCTTGGAGAATATCAAATGTATATTTTTGTTGGGATACAAATATGCCTGAAGGTGATTGAGCCACTTCTAACCCAATAAAATATTTTAAGATGCCCAAGTCCTTAATGTAGAACTTGTATTGCAAAAAATATTTTAATGCCCGATATTTCAAAGGGTTATTCCCTGCAATAATCACATCATCTACATAAATAAGAATGGCAATGAAAGAATCTTCATCCTGTTTGGTGAACAGAGAGTAATCGTCTTTGGATTGAGTGTAGCCATATTGGAGCAAGGAGTGGGAGAATTTTTCGAACCACTATCTCGATGCTTGCTTGAGCCCATAAAGAGACTTATGCAACCGACAAATACATGTATCACTTGGTTTTAGAAATCCTGATGGAGGTGTCATATATACTTTTTCATGAAGGTCGCCATGGAGGAAAGCATTGTTGACGTCCAATTGATGTAATTGCTAATGTTTGGCAGAAGCAACAACTAAAAGACATCGCACTGTAGTCAATTTAGCCACCGGTGCAAAAGTCTCAGTGTGGTCAAGACCTTCTATTTGTATGTATCCCTTTGCCACTAATCGAGCCTTGTATTGCTCAATAGAGCCATCGGCCTTGTATTTAATTTTGTATACCCATTTCGATCCAATGGATTTTTTTTTGAGAGGTAGATGCTCCAAGGTCCAAGTACCGCTTTGTTGGAGAGCTGTAATTTCGGCCTCCATTGCTTCTTGCCACTTAGGATCCTTTATAGCTTGGGAAAAGGTTTTAGGTTCTTCATGAGTGGTGATAGTTGAAAGGAAAGCTTGATGGGAAGCATTAAGCTTTGAAGAAGTGAGATAGCAAGAAATAGTATAAGGCTTAGTTGAGGTCATTGAATTGGCAAATGTGTGCGGGGTCTCCTCACTTCTGGAGCATCGATGATATAGTCCTGTAATTTTACGGATTGCTTCCAATCTCTGACAGGCCATGAGTTAGGCCCAATGGTCTTAGAAGATGAAGCCTACTCAGGAGAGATAGTGTCGATTGATTGCATCAAGAGTTTGGTTTGGACTTGACATTTGGTTCGAATCAATAGAATTGGTTTGCGTTTGATCTGACTCATGAGAAAGAATAGGGTTTGAGACTTGTCCTTGAGCCTGGCCCAAATTAAGTACATGTGGTAAATTGTTGGTTGCCAAAGGAAATCACATGTCATAGTCCATCTAATTTGGTACAGTTGTGGAAAAGAAGGTACTACTGAAGAAGAAGATGATGTCTGAGAATAAGAAAACATGTTCTCATGAAAGGGCTATCATGTCTATGATCTAGGAACTCACAAAATAGGCTACCAAATACTCTCAGATGATCATAGGTGGGTGGTTTGTGAAATAAGAGTTCGTAGGGACTCTTGCCATTCAATTGTGGTGTGGGTGTCAAGTTAATTAAATAGGCAGTGGTCAAAATACATTCACCCCAAAATGACACAGGCAAGTTGGCTTGAAATCTTAGAGCACAAGCAACATTTAATAGATGTCGATATTTGCACTTAACCACCCCATTTTGTTCTAATGTCTTGACACTAGAAGTTTATGATATAATCCCATGTTCTAGGAGATGTGATTTCAATGGCCCGTCTACAAACTCTTGAGCATTATCACTATATATGTGTTTAAGATTGGCATCGAAATGATTTTTGGCCATAGCATGAAAATTGACAAAGCATTGATATACCTCAGATTTTCTTTGTAACAGATAAACCCAAGTAGCCCTTGTGCAATCATTGACAATAGTGAAAAAGAAATGTGCTTCCATGTGTGATGAGGTGCGATAAGGGGCCCATATATCAAGATGCACTAAAATGGTGAAGCAGATTTATTAATACTCAAGGAAATGAACTTTCTTGTCTGTTTGGCATGATAGCAAATGTCACAACAATTATTCATGGAATCAAAAGAAGTACTTGAAAGAAAAAGGACAAGCTTCAAATGCTTGAAAGAGCAATGTCTTAACCGAGCATGCCAGAGATTAACCGAAACATCGACTTTATTTGCCCATGCAGGACTTATTGTCAAGTCTTTGAGATAATAAAGACTATTCGGGAGTTCATTCAATCCAATCAGCTTCCTCATGGCAAGGTCCTGTAGAGCACAAAATATGGGAAAGAAGAGAACAATACAATTAAGGTCTCGAACAAGCTTGCTTACTGAAACAAGATTGCATATAAAATTAGGAGCATACAAAATACGATGTAAGGTAATATCTTTGGTTAAGATAATATTACTATATGAATGTACCGGCATATTGACTCCATTAGGTAGAGTAACTGAGAGTACAATGTCAAGGAATTTAATATCATGAAGAAAGAACTTACAAAAAATTAAATATTCAGAAGCACCACTATCAAGGATCTAAGAACAATGACAAAAACCAAAGGAGGCCTTAACAACAAAATTTACGGCACTTTGAGTCTTACCTTTTCTGAGGAAAATAAGTTGCTGATATTTTGTGAGAGAAAGACTCAATATTGGGGAGATTTCGCCTATAGTTGGTGATGTGGTAGCATTCACAGCAGCCCCTCCTCTATGCTCACTATCGGTCCCTGCTCCATTGCCTCTACGCTTAACTCAGTCCTTGAATTGCCATCCAGGTAGATACCCGATTAACTCGAAGCATCTGTCAAGTGACATGTCTTGTCTTCTTGCAGTGGTCGCACCGAGAATATTTTTTATTCTTCTCTCCAGGGCCGATCTCCTTGTTCACCCTTTTTGTCATGGCCTTAACAATGAGAGCCACGGCTTCAGATTGAGAAGTTCTAACTCTGGCAGCTTTCCTCTGCTTTTCTCCTCGAATCAATAAGGCATACGTCTTATTGATTGTTGGTAATGGTTCCATAAATAGCAGTTAATCTCACAATGTATCGTAGGAGTCCTTGAAGTCGAAAAGAAACTGATGTTATCTCTCTTCTTCTTTCTCAACTTGAATCTATCTTATGGCTCCACAAAAATAAGTCGGCACCTTAGAATAAGCGGCAAATTCCTCCCACAAGCCTCAAAGGTGGGCATAATAAGTGGCAATGGTTATGTCATGGCCTTGCCTGAGACTCCAGATTTGGGTTTTTAACTCATGAATACGGGGAGCATTGCCTTGAGGATATCTTTCCTCAAGATCGACCCAAATATCTGGAGCACTTTCAAAGAAAGAGATGCTGTCATAGATTTCTAGTACAATGAAGTTGTAGATCCATGACATCACCATTGAATTGTATGTATCCCATAGAAAATAGTCCCACGATTCATCTGTAGGCTGTGCGAGTGTCCCATCAACGAACTGAATCTTTCGTTTAGCTTGAAGAGCTGTGATAATGGCTCTTCGCCATGCTGGGTAGTTTGATCCCTTTAGAGATATCACAAGAGTATTCCCAGGAATCTCTGAAGGTGACAGAAAATAGGGAGATGCTAGATCATGCACAGTATTTAAGGTCGATGACGAACCATCCACCATAGATTCAATTATGGTGCTCTGATCGATTTGGTCAAAAATGTTGATGAAGATGAGATGTGGCAACTACTTGCCTCCAGCTACGTGCAAAGAAGGCGCTTCAGCAATAACTTGCCGTAAGCGCTAATCGAAAGAATGACTCGGATCAAAGGCGACCCGCTCTGATACCATGTAAAGAAATGCCCAAGAGATGAAGGAATGAGTGGAGAAAGGAGAAACGCAAGGAAGCAAGTGGAAAAGATTTCTTCACTATATTTTACTGTGATATGTACATCCATATATAGAGGTGAAGAAGAGAGAATCAGACAGAAAATTGGGAGATTATGATATCAGTCACGTGATCCTCCTAATCCCAAAAAATCATGCCATGGTAATGTACATTCCTAATATTATGATTCTCCTAATCCCAAAGAAATCATGCCAATATACATTCCTAATATCATGATCCTCCCAATCCGAAAGAATCATGCTATAATAATTACAAATTATTCTAGACAATGCACATTTCTAATATTCTGGACATTCCTAATACATGGCCCTATTATTGACTGTGCTTTAGATGTTTAAATCTATTATCTTGTAGTGTTGAGCTTTTTCTTGTGCCCCTAACAATAAAATAAGATTCCGGATTGCAATAATTCATAATATGATGTTGTAATGCAGGAGTTTGAGAGGTTGCTTAGGAAAGATACTGTAAATTATGCTCCATACAGAGCTAATGCCAAGAGGAAACGCCCTACTCCAAGAAGTTTGAGAGATGGAAAAGGACCGTGGGATAAAGGTGAAGATGATGAGCATGGAGAAGATGATAATGATGATTGGACAGGAGGACCATGAAGGATCAACTTTAGCAACTAAAAGAGCAATGATGGCAGGTTATCAGATAACCGTTGTAATTATAATTGGTGCAGCATTAATTTACATTATAGGATTCTAGTGAAATGGGAGGGTTGGGGTGCGGAATTGTTCAATAGTATCAATAGCAATGACCAGGAAGCTTGATCTTAGGGTCCCTTTTTTTTTAAATGGCAGCAGGACTATTCAACTTGTGCTCCAGTTTCAAAGTAATCAATTCTTTTTCCGGTATTTTCGTGGTCCTTGGGTTTCACTGGTATGTTTGCAGCTCTTTTTTTTTTTTAAATTGAATAAAGTGTATCAGATAATATGATGTTCATGAATTTTAAAACCCTTCTTTTTAGTGAATTTCTGCTCGCCAAACCGAGTTCTTTGGGATTTGGAAGCTGTACATCGGCTGTTGTATAGTCGATCAGCTAGGTTATCTGGTTATCTGATGCATAATAACCCACCAGGTTTTGGAAGAAGCATGCTGGCCCAGGTTTGTCAATCTCATGTCCATTGAAAGTGATTTCCATGGTGTCCAACGAAATGTGTTAAACAATAGTTCTTCTATGGTCATCATGTAGGTTGTGATTTTTTGGTTTCCTACCTTCGTAGACCGGTACCCGCAGTAGTAACATGGCTATAGCTGATCAGGCCTCTAAATTGTTCTGATGTGAGGGACAGTGGCAACAGGCAGAATCATCTCTGTAAGCTTCCCAAGAACATCAGGATGGGGAAAATCCGTTGGTGGAGCTGGAACAATTCAAATTTCAAATCAGCACAAAATCAGCTCTGAAGACGATAAAACAGATATCATGTCAGTTGGTGGAGTTGGTTGATGTATTTTTCTTTTTCTTTGTTGCTAAAGGGCTATGGTCAAACAGGTATCATGTGGTAGCTCCTCTAAATGCTTCATTTTTCCGGGATTAAACTCTGGAACTTTATCCCCAGCATATGGGCTATGGTGATGACGAGTTGTGACCAGTTGAGATGAGCTAAATTATTTCTTCTTAATGTATCATAAGGATGATCATATGTATCTGTCATTTGTTGATGGCTTTAGTTATAGTAAGTGACAACAGCCAGTGGGATTCCTTTATATATATTCAGAAAAATAAAGAAGAAGAAGAAGAAGAAGACAACAGCTAGTGGGCATGATAGAGCCGTGTTCCGTTATCCATCTTACTTCATTTCCTATTATTCCTTCACTTCTATCCAGATCTCCGTCAGAGTTAATTATGTTATTTCTTTCTCATGTAAAAATCTCCTTTTGGATTCTAAATTTATTGTCCTCAGCATATCCATGACGGATGATGTGGGGGTGACCGAGTGCTGTACAGCTCTCCATGGTGCAACCCCGCACCGCAGAGGATCCCGATTGGAGTTAATGCCATGGAGACAATGCTTTTCTTGCATGATTCCTGCATTGACACCCGGTCCTGATCGCCGATAGCCTGTGAGAGAAATCAGATGCAGCTATCTCTTCCTTTGCTCCCTGTCTCAACTCGTCGAGGAAGAAAATGGCGATGATATTGAGCTCCTTCGTCTCGAGATTTGGTGAACTACTATTCGATTTGGGGAAGGAAGAGGTTGAAATGCTGTTTGGTGTGCCTGGTGAGATCAAAAAGCTCCAAAACAAGCTCCGTATGATCAGCAAAGTCCTTGCCGATGCCGAGAGGAGGAGGTTGAATGATGAGGCCGTTGATGACTGGCTCGAGCAGCTCAAGGATGTTATGTATGATGCCGATGACATCCTCGACCTCAGTCGCATCGAAGCCGACAAGCGTAGCGAAGGATCTTCCTCCACTTCTTCGGTACGCTTCTCCTTTCCCTTTCTCTCTGGGATCCAAGCGCCTCATGATATTGGCACGAAAATTAGAGAACTCAATCAGAAGATTGATGAGATCTGGAGGTGGAGGTCTGAATTCAATCTCGAACTTACTTCCAATGACAAGCAGCAAGTGACATTTCACAAGACATCTCCTGTAGGTGAGATCGATATCGTAGGATCTAAAATTGAAGAGCACACTCGGAGCTTGGTTGATATGCTAATTAAGGATGACAGACGGAGAAACATTCTTGTTTTCGCAATTGTGGGTGCGGGGGGAATTGGCAAGACCACACTTGCTAAAAAGATGTATTATGATCAGAGGATTCAGGAAGGTGCACGAAGTAGGCAGCAGTAACGAGTTGATGAAGCAGCGCCATGTATTTCTGAGAGACAATGAAGCAACGGAAATCCCTGAGGGTATTTGTAAAACAGGGGTCGCTGAGAACTCTATTGTGGCATTGTTGTTTGATGTCTGAGGCTCAGATGGATGTCGTTTTTAATAAACTTTCTCGTTTGAGAGTGCTGGATATGTCTTACTCAAAAATTCAAAGATCGCCAGATTCCTTGGGTAACCTCGTACACCTGAGGTATCTAAATATCTCATGGACCTGGATAAGCGTCATATCGGAAAACATAGGGAATCTTAGTAATCTACAGTTTTTGGATCTCTCTCATTGTTAGGTTCCTTTCTCGCCTTCCCAACAATATCGTGAATCTACACAACCTAAGGAGTCTCAATCTTTATGAAATGGAGGTGTTCGGGATGCCGGCAGGGCTAGGAAGGCTTCAAAATCTTCATACACTAAGAGGATTTACGCTGCAGAGGAATAGGTCAGAGGGATGGTGCACGGTGGAAGAACTGAGATCTCTTTCGTGTCTCACGAACCTCTCAATCGAAAAATTGGAGTGTATATCCAGCAGCTCCGAGACAAGAGCAGCCGAACTTAGAAACAAAACCAAGCTTAGGACCCTCTGGCTACAATGCACGCTAGACGTTCAACCCAGTGAGGAAGAGATGAGAAGAATCGAGGAGGTGTTTGAAGAGCTACACCCTCCACCTTTCCTAGAAGAACTGCAGATCGACAATTCCTTCGGCTGTGAGTTCCCAAAATGGATGGCAGTGACATCTTCATGAGCATCAATTATTTTTCCAAATTTGAGGCGGCTATATCTACAAGGTTGCAAGTACTGTGAGCAGCTTCCACCTTGCGGGCTGCTCCCTAATCTTGAATACCTTAAGATCTTTGATGCTGCATCAGTCATAGATGTTGGATCCGAATTTTCGGTTGGTACTAGCAGCGGCGGTGGCACAGCCGCAGTATATACCTCCAACTATGCATTTCTCAGGCTGAAGTCGCTATACATTTTGAATATTATGCGTAATTGGCAGGAATGGCATTGGGATAAAGGAACACAAGCAATGCCACGTCTAAAGTATCTGAGGCTTTTCAACTGCCCCAAGTTGATGTCTCTTCCCGAGGGTCTCCTGCTCCACGCATCCTTCCTGACAAAATTGGAGATCTGGAGTGCCGACGGCCTAACAACAATTGAGAACCTCCTTTCACTCACAACCGTCCAGGTTAATGCCTGCCTGAAACTGGAGAAAGTTTCGAACCTCCCCGCGCTCACAAACCTCACGGTTTGGTGGTGCCCGAAATTGAAATTTATGGAGAATCTTCAATCCTTGAAAAGAATGACACTGCTTGATTACGAAATGAAATCACTCCCATCATACTTAGTGAAACAAATGCAAAGAAGTCCAGAGAAAAGGAAAAGAGTACAGGTACATTTTCTCTCTCTTTTCTTTCTTTCCTTCCAGAAAACAGCTTATGAGATCTTTACATTGCAATAGCAGCCAGCTAAATCCTTTTTCCAATTCTTTGTTTGCATTCAAAATATTCCCTGTTTTAAAAATTAGTTTGGTTGATTCCTGTGAGACCCGGCCCATCCGGCCCGGCCTGGTCCGGCCCAAGGCCGGATTCTCTGCCTGCCACGTGGGGGTCCGCATGTCGCGGACCCGTGGCTGCTCGCAGAGAAGGCCGCGAGCACCGTCGGGGGGGAAAAAAAAAAAAATCCTCGTAATACCCTGTTCGATTCCGGAAACCCGGCTGTCTCTCCCACCGTCTCTCTCTCCCGCGTTCTCTCTCTTTCTCCCGTTTCCCTTCTTTCTCTCTCTTCTCTCCCTCTCCCGCGCCCTCTCTCCCTCTTCCCGCTCTCCCTCTCTCTCCTGCTCTCTCTCTCCCCCATTCTCTCCCGTGCTCTCTCTCTCTCTCTCTCTCTCTCTCTCTCTCTCCCTCCCTCTCTTTTCCCCCTCTTTCTGCGTGCGTGTGTGTGCTGTGAGTGGGGACAGAAGGAAAAACAGAGGAAGAGGAAAAGAAGAAGAAGAAGAAAGAAAAAGAGAGAGAGAAAAAAAGAAGGAAAAAAAGGGGGGGGGGGGATCTCTCTCTCTTTCATTTGATACTGTTATCATTTTCCTTAAATTTCTTGAGCTGTGCCCCGTCCCGTGGGTATTAGAGAATTGGACAAGGTTAGTAGCTTCCCTATTATAGTAATAGCTAGTATAAAATAGAGTTTAGAATTTGAAATTTGAAGAAGAATGTTAGGATTTTAAAAATTAAATTTAAGAATATTGTTGTGCCTAATTTGATACATATATGTGGTGTTAAATTTTAGGTCCCGAAGAACCCCAGGGGTGCACCTAAATTGTCGGTTGTTGGAACATATGAGGTAAGCAACATTTACATTTTGATGTGATATAAATGATTGTAAATAACACTTACCTTTTGATACGATGCGAATTATTGCAAATATCACTGACATGTTAACATGATTATCTAAATCAAATGAGAATTATCTTGTTCAGTTAAGTCAGTGCAATTCATTGTAGATATATTTAGATCTAATAATGAATGAAATTATGGCATATCATCTCTTTGACATGATACAAATTATCATATGACACTTACATTTTATCTTGATTTATATGAGAATCATCTTAATCGATTACATTTTATCATGATCAATCTGAATCAAGTGAAGATCCTTTTATTTATTTGAGATGATACAGACTATAATAGATTCAATCAGATCCGATTATGCGTGAAATTGCTGTGTATCATCTCTTTTATCTGATGTGAATCACTTTAATTGATTTTTGTTCTAATTATGCTTGAATGATGTGAATCATGAAAAATTATATATTGTGAATCATTGATTCATGAATTGAGACTTATAAGTTGAACTAAATGATTTGGCATACTATGATCAGATCAGACTTGATAGATTATGATTATTGCCTGTTGAAATGCATGCATCATAGCTGTATCAGAGTTGTATCAAGTTATATCAAAGCTGTATAAAAGATGTATCAAAAAAAAAAGGAATATATGAATTATGATTAATGTTGTGTATCACTTGACTCTCAGTCCAACTGTGTTGATATCCGGACTTAAGATATCGACCACGGGATGTAAACGTGGATTTGAGATCCCACTATGGGGGCAAACGTGGATCTGAGATCCCCACCATGGGGGTAATTATGGCACCACAGTAAAAGCTGAGAGCAAAAAGAATTAGATACCCATGTTTTAGTATAGTATAATGAAAGTGAATATATATATTGGACTTTTGTACTACTTACTAATTTTCACATCATTGAAAAGCTGATATGAGGCTGCATCTTGAATGTCTTTAATTACATGATTTTGATCTTGATCGGATTGATATCATATCCTGTATGATGTATTTGAATTGCATAACATCATGATTTACATTTAGTTTATAAATGTTTCTATTACTTACTGAGCTGTGAAGCTCGTAAACCTTCACCTGTTGTTTTCAGATTTCGAGACTAGTTTTGGGTCCAGACCTAAGATATTTTGGGGTTTGTATGTAGAAGGTGAGGCCGGTCTGCAAAAGATGGTTAGTTCCTGGGATAGTAAGTGTATATTGATGGTTGTACTGGTTTGATGTAAATTTTGTAAACTTGAAGTTTAATTGATCGGTGAAATAGATAGTAGTTGTTCTGTTTTACCGCTGTCTGTGTAATGAGTATGGTATTTTTCATATTATATTAAAGTTTTGCCAGGTTGAATGCCTCACATGCTTGTAGGAAGGGTATTTTGTAGGTATGCAGTGGCCGCTCACATCTTCAAAAATTTATTTTAATATAAATTTTGGGTCGGGGGTGTGACAGTTAAAGTGGTATTAGCACATAGGTTTAAGTTATAGGAATGTATTAGGATCAAGGCATGTGTTGAATGTAAGTAGGATAGTTATTAGACAATAGGATGTAAAATAATAATAATAATAATAATAATAATAATAATAATAATAATAATAATAATAATAATAATAATAATAATAATAATTTCTTTGTTATTCTAGGCATAGTTATTGATCATACATTTTGATTGCCGCATTGAAAAGTTTTTTTTTATGATCAAAGTAGTGCAACAGAAGTATGGTGGGTCCCATAACCCACATGCTTGGTATGGTTTGAAAAAGACTCAAGGTGATATCTGTGTTTAAAAGATTGGTAGTTGATTAAGATTTTTAATGAACTTGGAAATAAATTTAAGATTTGGAATGAATAAGAAATGACATACTAAGTTTCATTTAAAATTCTACTAATATAATTTCTTGCATTAGATATAGTATAAATATGTATATAGTTATGAAAGATTGGAATTATTTTGGGAAGAGTTAAGTGTATGCTGATTACAGTAATGCTATGAAAAGAAAGGAAATGATTTTAGCAAAGGTTTCCAGCATATCGTGTAGAAGAATATATGGAATCTAGTGAAATAAATGTTGATGTAGGTTGTTAAGAAAAACGAAGGAAGAACTAATAGGTTCTAGAAAGTTCGATATTAGAAGAAATGCTGAAATTGGAATTAAGATAGTTAAGAGAGCAGAACTATGTTGGTATAAATGTTAAGATGATTCTGATGATCTAGGTTAATACACTAAAATAATTATCATTTGGTACCCTAATTATAAAACATTTGAAATTTGCCAAGACTAGCTAATATAGGATTCTTATGGGCAGAACAAGGAATTTTAATTCTTGATACTAAATCTTAGATGCTGGTATCAAGAGTTGATGTGAAATTTAGTAAAACTAACTATTTATAAGTATATTTGAAAATTTACAAGAACTCTAATAAGCTCAGAGATTAGAAATCTTTAGAGTAAGGTCCACCATTAAGATTTTAGCCGGAGATTAGTATGTGAGCAATGATGATGGAATTTGTTAATAGAGCTTGTGATTAGTAATATGGATTTAGTAATAACAAATTTAGGATCTGAAATAAATTCGAGTTTGAAGGTGTAAATTTTGAGGACAAAATTTATTTAAGGGGAGAGGATTGTGAGACCCGGCCTATCTAGCCCAGCTTGGTCTGGCCCAAGGCTAGATTCCCTGCCTGCACGTGGGAGTCCGCATGTTGCAGACCTGTGGTTGCTCGCAGAGAAGGCCGTGCGCACGCCACTGCGGAGGAAAAAAAACCCTCTCCCTGCCCTGTTCAGTGTCGGAAACCCCTCTTTCTCTTTCCCGCTCTCTCCTACCATTTCTCTCTCTCCCGCTCTCTCCCACGTTCTCTCTCTCTCCCGTTTTCTTTCTTTCTCTCTCTTCTCTCCCTCTCCTGCACCCTCTCTCCCTCTCCATGCTCTCCCTCTCTCTCCCACTCTCTCTCACCGCCTATCTCTCTCGATCTCTCCCGTGTTCCCTCTCTCTCCCTCTCCCGCTTTCTCTTTCTCTCCCTCTCTTTCCCCCTCTTTCTACGTGTGTGTGTGTGTGTGGTGTGTGTGTTGTGTGTGTGCTGTGAGCGGGGATAGAGAAGGAAAAACAGAGGAAGAGGAAAAGAAGAAGAAGAAAAAAAATAAGGAAAAAGAGAGGAAAAGAAAAAAAGAGAAAAAAAAGAAGAAAAAGGAGGGGATTTCTCTCTCTTTCTTTTGATATCCTTATCATTTCTCTTAAATTTCTTAAGCTGTGCCCTCGTCCTGTGGATATTAGCAGGGTTTTCTGTACCGTGTCGAACCGATCGGTACATCCCGTACCGTACCGAACCGACGGAGAACCGGCATGGTTCGGTCGGTTCAAATAGTATATCGGGGGTACCGGGAGGAAAAGAGAGAAAAAGTGAGAAAGAGAGAGAGGAGGAGAAGGAGGGAGGCGGGAGCTGTCAGAGGCCGACGGTGGCCTGTTGCGGCCGTCGGAGGGCTTTCAAGTCTCGTTATCGTCCGATAAAGAACTTGAAAGAGCGAGAAAGAGAGAAAGCACTCGACTAGGGGGGTGACGTACCGGACGGATGGCGCCTCCATCGCGAGGTTCCCGATAGCCGATGAGCCGACGCCGACGGCCTGAGGATGGTCGAGCGAGCGAAGCCACAGTTCTTCTTTTTCGAAATAGACGGCGTTCTCTTTCCATTTTTTTTGTTTTAAACTCATAAAGTCGGCAACCCAGTTGCCGACTTTAGAATTTAAAAAAAAGAAAAATCAGTTGGCTTCACTTAAAACTCGATTTTGAAAAAAAATTCGTGAAACATGGGCGTCTCCTTTGTTTCATGCCCGCGGCATCGCGCGCGTAGACTGCACCCTCCGGTGGCCACAGCGGCCAGTCGGAGGCCGTCCGACGGCCCCGTCGGCTCCTTCCCCTCCCTCTTTTTCTTTCTTCTTTTTTCTCTATTTTCCTCTCTTTTTCTTCTCCCAATTGGGCTCTGGGTTCCTTCATTGGTTCGCCTCGATTCAATATGGTACGGAATCATAACGTACCGTACCGCTGGCCGGTCGGAACGGCCGTCGGTACCGGTTTGGAAAACCTTGGATATTAGAAAATTGGACAAGGTTAGTAGCTTCCCTATTATAGTAATAGCTAGTATATAAAATAGAGTTTAGAATTTTAAGAATTTGAGGAAGAATGTTGGGACTCTTAAGGGTTTTAGAAATTAAATTTAAGAATGTTGTTGTGCCATTAATTTGATACATATATGTGATGTTAAATTTTAGGTCCTGAGGAACCCCATGGGTGCACCTAGATTGCTGGTTGTTGGAACCTGTGAGGTAAGTAATATTTATATTTTGATATGATATAAATGATTGTAAGTAACACTTATCTTTTGATATGATACGAATTATTGCAAATATCACTGGCATGTTAACATGATTGCCTGAAGCAAATGAGAATCATCTTGTTCAGTTAAGTCAGTGCAAATCATTGTAGGTATATTCGATCTAATAATGAATGAAATTATGGCATATCATCTCTTTGACATGATACGAATTATCATATGTGACACTTACATTTTATCTTGATTCATATGAGAATCATCTTAATCGATTATATTTTATCATGATCAATTTGAATCAAGTGAAGATCCTTTTATTTATTTGAGATTATACAGACTATAATAGATTCAATCAGATCCGATTATGCATCAAATTGCTTTGTATCATCTCTTTGATCTGATGTGAATCACTATAATTGATTTTTGTTCTAATTATGCTTGAATGATGTGAATCATGAAAAATTATATATTATGAATCATTGATTCATGAATTGAGACTTGTAAGTTGAACTGAATGATTTGGCATGCTATGATCAGATCAGACTTGATAAATTGTGATTATTGCCTATTGAAATGCGTGCATCATAGCTGTATCAGAGTTGTATCAAGTTATATCAAAGCTGTATAAAAGATGTATTGAAAAGAAAAGGAATATATAAATCATGGTTAATATTATGTATCACTTGACTCTCAGCCCAACTGCGTTGATGTCCGGACTTGAGATACCCATCACGGGACGTAAATGTGGATTTGAGATCCTCACCACGGGGGCAAACATGGATTCGAGATCTCCACCACGAGGGCAAGCGTGGACTTTTTGAGATATCTTGCCACGAGGGTAATCGTGGCACCATGGTAAGGGCTGAGGGCAAAAAGAATTGGGTACTCATGTTTAAGTATAGTATAATGAAAGTGAATATATATATTGGATTTTTGTACTAATCGATTTCCACATCATTGAAAAGCTGATATGAGGCTGCATCTTGAATATCTTTAATTACATGATTTTGATCTTGATCAGATTGATATCATATCCTGTATGATGTATTTGAATTGCATAACATCATGATTTACATTTAGTTTATAAATGTATCTGTTACTTACTGAGCCATGAAGCTCATAAATCTTCATCTATTGTTTTCAGATTTCGAGACTAGTTTTGGGTCCAGACCTGACTTTTGAGATTTGTATGTAGAAGGTGAGGCCGGTCTGCAAAAGGTGGTTAGTTCCTTGGGTAGTAAGTGTATATTGATGGTTGTACTTATCTGATGTAAATTCTATAAACTTGAAGTTTAATTAATCGGTGAAATAGATAGTAGCTATTCTGTTCTACCGTCGCCTGTGCAATGAGTATGGTATCTTTCATATTATATTAAAGTTTTGCCAGGTTGAATGCCTTGCATGCCTATAGGGAGGGTACTCTATAGGTATGCGGCGGTTGCTCAAGTCCCCAAAAATTATTTTGATATAAATTTTGGTTCGGGGGTGTGACAATTCCAATAATGGAGAAAGTTTATTAGAATTATTTTTCTTGTTAAGCAAACTAGAAGAACAGGGACTCTAAGCTACATTTTAGCCAATAGACGAAGCAATATCTGTTCTTGTGGATTTGGTTTCTGAGGAATAACTAGATTATCAGAAGATCTTCTAAATCTTTATCTCAAATTCTGTATGATATTGAATTTTTTTTTAAAAAGAATGGAGTTCAATTTTTGGTGCTAAATATGCATCTGCTTTCGATCAATTTAGAAGGCCATGTTTTACTTAGTTTCAAATGGCAACGTTTTTATTTCACAATTTTTGGTACTTACAGTTGCATTAGTTTTTTATCTTATGAACTTAGTGATACAGTTTTGAAACGTCTCCTTGCCCTGTACAAGACTCTTTAGCGTGTTGTATGCAGAGTGAGTTCTCTTCAGCATTTGTGGGCTGCTCCCTAATCTAGAATATCTTAGCATTGAGGGTTCTAGTGCATCAGTCATAGACGTTGGACCTGAATTTTCGGTTGGTACTAGTAGCATTAGTAGAGGCGGCGGCAGAATAGCAGTAGATACCTTCAAGCATGCATTCCCCGAGTTGAAGGAAATATGGTTTTCTGATATGCCTAATTGGCAGGAATGGCATTGGGATAAAGGAACACAAGCAATGCCATGTCTAAAGTATCTGTACCTTATTAATTGCCCCAAGTTGATGTCTTTTCCCGAGGGTCTCCTACTCCACACAACCTCCCTGACAAAATTGATAATCTAGCTAGCTGGCAGCCTAACAACAATCGAGAACCTCCCTGCGCTCACAGCCCTCTATATTGAGCAGTGCCCAAAATTGAAAGTTGTGGAAAATCTTCCATCGTTGAAAATGATGACACTGAGAGATTATGACATGAAATCACTCCCATAATATTTGCTGAAAAGAGTGCAAAGAGATACAAAGAAAAGAAAAAGAGTACAAGTAGCACATCTGGAGAGGCTGGAGATCCACTGCAGCATGGAACTGATAAGAAAGATTTGCCAAAGGGCCAGCCCAGAGTGGCCAATGATCCAAGACATCCAGGAGGTGCATGTATACTCACAAGATAGATCGGTGTATTCCTCGTATAGCAAGTCCCCCTTCGGCTTCACTACCAATTTCGACGACAACACCACCAGCAGCAGTTCTGGGATGCCCTCAAGTAGCAGTGGCACTGGTATCTAATCCGCGCCCCCTCTGTACTCCCTTTCAATGATGGTTACAGTTCTTTCCAGGTATATAGCTTGCCTTGACCTATCTTCGTTTTCTCTCTCTTTTCTTTCTTTCCTTGCAGGAAACAGCTTATGAGATCTTTACATTGCAATAGCAGTTAGCTAAACCTTTTTCTAATTCTTTGTTCCCACACAAAGTATTCCTTGATACATATTTTAAAATTTATATATCTTGATTGATTCCGATTCTAAGCTTCTTTTAGCCAATGGACTTAGCAATTGGATCGTTACTTTTCTTTTGGCCCAACATATGTTCTCGTGTATCTGGATTTTGAGGAATGACCAGATTATCAGAAGATCTTCTAAATCTTTATCTCAAATTCTGGATGCTATTTGATTTTCTGGAAAAGGATGGAGTTTGTAGAATGGCACGCTACACGTAGTGTATCGATCGTGCCAGCCCGAGATCCAAAACAAACATCAAACAAAAAAAAAATTGTGGAGATAGCGAGAAAAAAATAATTGTGGAAGAACAAAAAATTAGAAGAGACAAATACTTTATTCAAAAAGAAAAAATACCAAAATCTCACAAAGGTGTTTCACGAAGAAGTCTACACACGCATAAATAGTCTCTCCTCTCTCTTTTCTCCGCATCCTTCTCTACAGTTTTCCACTCACCAAGGAGACACCAAGGGTCTCTTTAAATAAACCACCATATGGATGGGAGTTTGACTTCTATCTTGACTCACAAAATAAAAATCCACCACAATACAAACTCTTACTCTTATTTCAAATAGAACACACACAATAAATAAATAAATAATAGAGTCTTAGTTGGACATGCAATAGAAAATAGTAGTTGGCATGCGATTCTGGTAATGGATAATAGTAGTTGGTATACGATCCTACCAACGAGTAATAATAGTTGGTACATGACCCTGCCAATGAACAATAGTAGTTAGTGTACAACCCTGCCAATGGATAATAGTAGTTGATACATGATCACGACCCTATCATGGGTATAATAGTAATCTTAGCATTTAGTTTGAAAGAAGTATTAAAAATTATGATATGACAAAATGGTATATGATTTATTACTTTATCTATAAATTTAATATGATTTATGAATTTATTTCTGCTATGCATCAGAAACTATGTTTTTGTAAATTGCATGATTTATGCATATGCAAGAGCCTCATTGAGTTATGATATATTGTTATTATGAAAGTTTTATCTTATAATAATAATCTTCTCTAAATGATTTATTGATGCATGTATAAACTTATGCTTAATACAGATAAGATAATGTAAGATTTACTTACTGGTGTAGCTCATATTTTTTTCTTTTTTTTTTTTTCATCTAGATGAATAAGATTAGGAATGAAGGATGATCTAGGCTTGAGGGTCTATGCTAACGAGCTTAGAGATTTTATGGTTGAATCTTAGTTTATTGGATAATTATGGATTTGTAGTCTAACTATTTTTGATCTTTGAGATATAGGTTTGATATTTGATTTTGGATTAGATGCTTGAAAATTTTGATTTATTTGCTTGATGAATAATAGAATTGAATCTTTTATTATAACTTATTTATGATAGATTTTAGCTAATTATGATCGATAGGCTTCGTATTTTCAAGGACGGCACTCCTCAGTAGTATGGCCGTGCATGTTATGTCCCATATTTGGGGCATGACAATATATGCTGTGCAAATGGATACATATCATGGTGGGATCAGTATGCATAACAAATCGAATCCAGTGCTTTAGCTGCACCTTATATGATTGGAAGGTTCTCCTTTTTTTTTTCTTGTCAACATCTCTTTTTGTTAAATAAGTCTAAATCAAGTGTGCTATATTAATATCAAAAAAAGAAGATGATAAATGAACATAACAACTAGTGCTCAGCACATGTAATGCATATATGAGGAAGTATAGATAGTTTTTGGTGTAAGACTATGACATCCTTCAGGCCTTCCAGGTTCGACCCAGGGCTTGCAGCTGTGGAGGAGGTGTCGAATTGAATCATCCATGGTAATTATATAAGGCACAGCTGAAGCACTAGATTCGATTTGTTATGCATACTGATCCCACCATGATATATATGTATCCATTTGCACAGCATATATCTTCAATATGGATAATCTTATCCATGTTATTCAGGTTTGATTAGCTGGTAAGCAGTGTTGATGGAGCACAAAGAGGTTGATCTGAAAATATTCTGCATTAAATGGGAGCATGCTTTAGAAATTGGCATCTGATGACAAATGAGGAGAGCACAGACATCTTTAAATCATACCCATTTTCAAATAGGAAGTTGAAGAGATCAAACATTATGCTAATATTGTTGCTAATATTCAGAATGACAATACAATCTCGTGTTAGTAAACAAAAACTATAATATAAGGAAATTTAAATCATGCAAACTTCTGATCATTTTTGCTAATGTAACAATATGACAACTAGTGGATGAAAATACACATAATTTGATCAATATAAAGACAAGGCATGGTGTCCATGATGTACTTGAACATAAGAAAATATAACATATTTCATATAACATTAAAAAAAAAATATTCGTCAATTTTTTGGACCCCATACAAATGGTATTTCCATGACATTGCATGTTGAAGATTTAGGAATGATTTTTTTTTGCAACTGCAACTTTTCTATCATGTAGCAATTATTTCTAATTTTTCAATATGATGCATCATTAAAAAAGTACTACAAAAAATATATTCATTTGTGACCAAAATATAGTGAGGGAGCACTAACACCCTCACAAAAAGCTTTATTTAGGACGGTAAAACTCAATCGTCATTATTAGTTATCAAGACCTTAATATATTGGTGACTATCTTTAAATACCGTCATAAATACTAAATTTTTCATCACAAATATTATTTTCTTGGAGGAAAGCATTGGCACCAATTTCATACAAATGTACTAGTGACGAATGAATCCACACCCTCATAAAAAGTATATTATTTGTAATCAGACGTTATTAAAAATATAAAATTTATTTTGAAAGTATCTAATTTACGAGGGCCAAAATTAGTCATCATTGTTAATTACTAAAATCTCAATACATTACTGACTACATTAAGATTTTCTCATAAATAACATATTCATTTATGACTAAAATATAGTGAGGGAGCACTAACAACCTCACAAAAAGCCTTATTTATGACGACAGAACTCAGTCATCATTATTAGTTGTCAAGATTTTAATATATTGGTAATTACCTTGAAATGCCGTCACAAATATTAGATTTTGCCATCATAAATATTATTTTTTTAGAGGAAAGCATTGGCGTCAATTTTATATCAATATACTAGTGACGAATGAATCTATGCCCGCATAAAAAGTATATTATTTATAATCGGACGTCATTAAAAATATAAAATTTATTCTGAAAGTATCCTATTTATGAGGGCCAAAGTTAGTCGTGATTATTAATTGTTAATTTAAAATATAATTACTAAAAACTTTCATGGAGATCGATTTAACTAAGGATTTAGATCATCAATCTAACTTCACTAAAATATATAGTATAAAATATTAAAAAAAATATTCTATATTAAATACTATTACATATTAATTACAACATAAATAAAAGAAGTCATAAATTATCTACTTTTAAAGGACATTAGAAAAAGAAGATGATTAAATTGTTATAAAAATAATAGTAAAAAATAAAATATGTCATAATATATTTGAAATGAAAATATTTTATAATATGAAAAGTCTTAAATAAGTATAATAAATTATGACTTCATAATTTACTATTACTTGTTAAATAAGTATAATAAATATTCTATATTAAATACTATTACTTATTAATTATAGCATAAATAAAAGAAGTCATATATTATCTACTTTTAAAGGACATTAGAAAAAGAAGATGATTAAGTTGTTATAAAAAACAATAGTAAAAAATAAAATATGTCATAATATATTTGAAATAAAAATATTTTATAATATGAAAAGTCTTAAATAAGTATAATAAATTATGACTTCACATGAGATGTTAATATTGTCCTAGTGGTTAGATGGTAGACAAATGTCCAATAGGTCTTAGGTTCGATTCTTCATACAAGCTTATATTAATAAAATATATATATCTTAGATTTATAAGATCTCTGATCGAATCTAATCAAAATGAATGTAGATAGAGATGGTTGAATCTTATTTGCGATGGATATCTTATTGTCACAAAAAAAATCATCATTCATTTTCCTCATCTGCTAATACATTAATGATGATGACCATAAATGGTCAGAAATATACAATCATCGACGGCCCGTCACTAATAATTTTTTTTTGCGAGAGAGGTATTTGCGACAACCTGTGAGCAATATATCATCAGAAATATTTTTTTGTGATGGGATTTGACTTTTAGTGAGGGAAAATGATTCTCAAAAAAAGAATTCCTGCATGAGTAGAGGACATGGAAAACTAATAGAGTTCATTAGTCTACAGCACCATCTTTATTTCTAGTTTTAACAAATTTACTCACCAAAATAGTATGCCTCACTTCCCAATAGTCAAACTATATATAGACACACACACACACACACAAAATATGCATGTATATATGGATGTACCTATATGTATAATGTATACAATTATAAATTCCATATAAGCTTAAGAGATCTAGGGGGAATGCATTTTGATCAAGCAATTGTAGATACCAGTAGACAAGATAGAGAACCTGAAAAACACTGAACAAGGGACAATTGAAAAAAATGCTATGCCCAAGCTTAAGAGATCACATTCATTTTCACAAAAAATGGATATCTTATTGTCACAAAAAAAATCATCATTCATTTTCCTCATCTGCTAATACATTAATGATGATGACCATAAATGGTCAGAAATATACAATCATCGACGGCCCGTCACTAATAATTTTTTTTGCGAGAGAGGTATTTGCGACAACCTGTGACAGCAATATATCATCAGAAATATTTTTTTGTGATGGGATTTGACTTTTAGAGAGGGAAAATGATTCTCAAAAAAAGAATTCCTGCATGAGTAGAGGACATGGGAAAACTAATAGAGTTCATTAGTCTACAGCACCATCTTTATTTCTAGTTTTAACAAATTTACTCACCAAAATAGTATGCCTCACTTCCCAATAGTCAAACTATATATAGACACACACACACACACACAAAATATGCATGTATATATGGATGTACCTATATGTATAATGTATACAATTATAAATTCCATATAAGCTTAAGAGATCTAGGGGGAATGCATTTTGATCAAGCAATTGTAGATACCAGTAGACAAGATAGAGAACCTGAAAAACACTGAACAAGGGGCAATTGAAAAAAATGCTATGCCCAAGCTTAAGAGATCACATTCATTTTCACAAAAAATGGATATCTTATTGTCACAAAAAAAATCATCATTCATTTTCCTCATCTGCTAATACATTAATGATGATGACCATAAATGGTCAGAAATATACAATCATCGACGGCCCGTCACTAATAATTTTTTTTGCGAGAGAGGTATTTGCGACAACCTGTGACAGCAATATATCATCAGAAATAT